>NC_000070.6:23451666-23752500 GCF_000001635.26 Mus musculus
TGTGGGTTCATTTCTGGGTCTTCAATTCTATTCCATTGGTCTACTTGTCTGTCGCTATACTAGTACCATGCAGTTTTTATCACAATTGCTCTGTAGTACAGTTTTAGGTCAGGCATGGTGATTCTGAAAGACCCCCGAAGGGAGACCCTCACTCAAGCCTTGGGACAGCCGCGGACCCAAGAAGACACTGAGACCGAACTCAAAATGTAGAGGGCAAGATTTAATAAAGCAACAGCAAGAAAGCACATAGACCAGAGCTCTGGGGTCGAAGCTCATACACCTAGTATGGTGTAGAGGAGAATCGACCTCGAGCCAAATTTTTCACAGGCTTATATAGGAAAAACTCAAGGGGGGAGAGCGGGGCAGGGAAAGTACAAGTTTGCATAACTAAGGGGTTCTGCCAAGGGACAAGGGGTTCTGCCAAGGGAATTCTACGTAACTAAGGGGTCATGTCCTATTATTTGGCAATGTACCCGGTTCATTCTGAGGTTGTTCCAGGAGGCCCTTATCTCAAAAATGTTCTTGGAACAGTCCTTAGTTGGGAGGGTTCTAACTCTAGGGTAAGGAGTTCAGGAATGCATTCTGGGATGAAGAGTTCAGGAGTGTTCTGGGAACAATCTCTAGATGGGAGGGGTCGGGCTCTGGGGTGAGGAAGAGTTCAGTAATTTTTTATCTTTATTCTTCAATTCCACCAGAGGTTCTTTTATCATTGACAAGAGTTTTTGCTATACTAGGTTTTTTGTTATTCCAGATGAATTTGCAGATTGCTCGTTCTAATTCATTGAACAATTGAGTTGGAATTTTGATGGGGATTGCATTCAATCTGTAGATTGCTTTTGGCAAGATAGCCATTTTTTCTATACTGATCCTGCCAATCCATGAGCATGGGAGGTCTTTCCATCTTCTAAGACCTTCTTTAATTTGTTTCTTCAGAGACTTGAAGTTCTTATTATACAGATCTTTTACTTCATTAGTTAGAGTCACACCAAGGTATTTTATATTATTTGTGACTATTGAGAAGGGTGTTGTTTTAACAACAGATCCTGTAGAAATCCAAAACACCATCAGATCCTTCTACAAAAGGCTATACTCAACAAAACTGGAAAACCTGGATGAAATGGACAAATTTCTAGACAGATACCAGGTAGCAAAGTTAAATCAGGAACAAAATAAAGATCTAAACAGTCCCATATCCCCTAAAGAAATAGAAGCAGTCATTAATAGTCTCCCAATCAAAAAAAGCCCAGGACCAGATGGGTTTAGTGCAGAGTTCTATCAGACCTTCAAAGAAGATCTAATTTCAGTTCTGTACAAACTATTCCACAAAATGGAAGTAGAAGGTACTCTACCCAACTCATTCTATGAAGCCACAATTAGTCTGATACCTAAACCACGGAAAGATCCAACAAAGATAGAGAACTTCAGACAAATTTCCCTTATGAATATCGATGCAAAAATACTCAATAAAATTCTTGCTATCCAAATCCAAGAACACATTAAAACAATCATCCATCCTGACCAAGTAGGTTTTATTCCAGGGATGCAGGGATGGTTTAATATACGGAAATCCACCAACGTAATACATTACATAAACAAACTCAAAGACAAAAACCGCATGATCATCTCCTTAGTCCAAGAGAAAGCATTTGACAAAATCCAACACCCATTCATGATAAAAGTCTTGGAAAGATCAGGAATTCAAGGCCCATACCTAAACATGATCAAAGCAATCTACAGCAAACCAGTAGCAAACATCAAAGTAAATGGTGAGAAGCTGGAAGCAATCCCACTAAAATCAGGGACTAGACAAGGCTGCCCACTTTCTCCCTACCTATTCAACATTGTACTTGAAGTCCTAGCTGGAGCAACTTGACAACAAAAGGAGATCAAGGGTTTACAAATTGGAAAGAAAGAAGTCAAAATATCACTTTTTGCAGATGATATGATAGTATATAAGTGACCCTAAAAATTCCACCAGAGAACTCCTAAACCTGATAAGCAGCTTTGGCGAAGTAGCTGGATATAAAATTAACTCAAACAAGTCAATGGCCTTTCTCTACACAAAGAATAAACAGGCTGAGAAAGAAATTAGGGAAACAACACCCTTCTCAATAGTTTTTTTTTTGTTTTGTTTTCTTATTCAGTTTAAATCTCAGTATCAGCTCCCTTCTCCTCACAGTACTGAGCCAAGCAAGTTCTACCCCCATTTAACACTTTTCTTTCTCTTTGGAGAAGGGGAAGTTCCCCTCTGGGTGTCAACCCCCCAACTAAACAGCACCAAAGACACATAGGCACATCAAATCCCTGTGGTTCTAGACATATCCTCTCCCAGTGACGCAAGCAAGGTTATGCAATCCATTAAAGGAAGCAGGATCCACAGGCAGGCAGGCCACAATATCAGAGACAGTCTCTGCTTCAGTTCTTGGAGGTCCCACATGAAGACCAAACTGCTTATCTAATACATATGTAGAGGGGGCCTAGGTCCTGCCCATCCTCATTCTTTGGTTGGTGATTCACTGCAAGGCCCCAAGGGTCCAGAGTAGTTGACTCTGTTGTTCTTCCTATGGAGCCTCAGTTCTCTTCAGGCCCTTTAATCCTTACCCCAACTCTTCTGAAGGACTTCTTGAGCTCCATGTAATATTTGGGTGTGATTCTCTGCATATCTTTCCATTGGATGATGAGTGGAGCCTCTCAGAGAAAAGTTATGGTAGGTTCCTGTTTGTAATCATAATGAAGTATTATTAATAGTGTCATGGATTGGTTCTTGCCCATGGGAAGAGTTTCATTTGGGCCAGTAATTGGTTGGCTATTCCCAGTCTCTGCTCTATCTTTATCCCTGCACCTCTTGTAGGTAAGACACATTTTGGATCAAAGGTTTTATAGATTGTTTGCTGTCCTTACCTTTCCATTGGGAGTCCTGCCTTCAGGATCCATATTCCCCACTGCTAGGAGGTTCAGCCAGAGTTATTCCCACAGACCCTTTGAGGCCTCTCCTTATCCCAGGTCTCTTAAATATCCTAGAGTTTGCCTTCCCCAACCCCACTACCAATTTCCCTGCTCTCCTTACATACAGTCTCCCACCCTTCATCTCCCCATCCCCTCTTCCATCCAGTTCTCTCATTCCTTTGACCTCCAGGTATTTGGAGGTATGCCTGGGGATTTTCTTTTCTTTCCACATAGCATTTTAATTTATTCTCTGAGAGTTTTACATCACACATCCTGTTTACTATTCCTTCCAAGTTCTTCCATGTCTACCCCCACCTTGTGACCTCCCATCAATATAAGTAAAAAATAATAATAATATTTAAACAAAATTAAAAAGGGCCCAATTTCTGTTATCTGCAACACAAATTCTTAGTGGTCTGCCCCTTGAAATAGAACTGAGTTCTTCCTTCCCTTCCCACACCTTCATCAGAGTTCATCAATCATGGAGAGCTACTCTATAGCATCTCAATTACACTTAAAATATCTTTATTAAATTATTTTATTTATTTATATTCCAAAGGTTGTGCCCCTTCCTGGTCCCCCCTCCCAAGTTCTTTATCCCATCCCTCCCACCTCTGAGAGGGTGCGCCCCTACATGACAATCTACACCTGCCTCACCCCCACCAGCATCCCTCTTCCCTGAACCATCAAGCTTCCATGGGATTAAATACATCCTCTCCCACTGAGGACATACAAAGTAGTCCTCTGATACACATGTAGCCCATGTAAGCTCCTTGCTTTTTGAATTAGTCACTGGGAGCTCTGAGGGGTCCAGGTTAGTTGATACTGTTGTTCTTCCTATGGGGTTGCAATCTACTTTAGTTCCTTTATCCCTTTTTTCTAACTCTAATATATTGGTACCTGACCTCAATCCAATGGTTGGCTGTACATATCTACATGTGTCTCAGTCAGTTGCAGGTAAAGCCTCTCAGAGGACAACCACTCCAGGTTCCTGTCTGCATGCCCAGTAGGATCTTAGTAATAGTCAGGATTTGGTGTGTGTGCGTGGGATGGTTCCCAAGTTGGGCTGGTCACTGAGTGGCCATTTTCTCCCTGTATTTCCTTTAGATAAGAATGAATCAAAATATGCAGCAGTTAGAGGTTAGGGGATAGGAGCATCCTCTAGAAAGTCTCAGAACTGGGATGTGAGAGGCAACCAGGACTCAATGGCATGACATTAGCCAAAATGCCCAACAGTGGGGAGATGGAACCAGAAAAGAGCACCTCTAGTAGATAGGCATTCCCCCCCCACCCCCAGTTGAGGCAGGGGGCTACCCCTTGAAAATTTTTTTTTCTTTTTTTTTTTTTTTTTTTGTTTTGTTTTTTGAGACAGAGTTTCTCTGTGTAGCCCTGGCTTTCTGGAACTCACTTTGTAGACCAGGCTGGCCTCGAACTCAAAAATCCACCTGCCTCTGCCTTCCAAGTGCTGGGACTAAAGGCGTATGCCACCACCACCCGGCTCCCTTGAAATTTTTTAATGCATCACACTTTTGATAAATTCTCTTTGGTGGTTTCCTACCTAGGCTGTTACTTTCATTTTGGGGTAGTGGTGTTGGGAAGGGTGAGAGTTATCACAGAAGCCTTCCAAGCCTCTTTTTTTTTTTTTTCATCCATATGTCTGTAGCCATTTATATCAAGGCAAAATTAGCTTCCTTTTCATTCACAGTCAACTAGAGTATGGTTCATATGCCTCCACTCAGTTTCTAGCAACAGAACAAACCACAAAGATGGCTCCTTGCTGCAGCAGGACTGCAGACCCAGACAAGCTGCCTGAACCATAAACAACACGGCTTCAGATGGCAGCACAGGCCACCCACATCAATTTGGCTCCTGGTGTTAGAATGGCCTATGGAGATCAGTGGTCCTGCTTCAGACCACTGATAACTGCATGACCTTCCAGGACAGCATGCTCCCTGGAAAATAACACAACCCCATTTGCAGCAGTGTTTCAGACTCAGATGCAGTCCTCTGTAGCTGTGAAGACCCAGATCTGGATATGGTCATGATCTAAAATGGCAGCTAAAGCCACAAGTACCAACTTGGACCTGTCATCCAGCTAATCAATGTGTCTTGACATGGCCCCAGGCTGCAGCACAGCAACAGACACCGGCACAGTTCTCAGTGGAAACTTATGCCACAGATACCATCCCAATCCCCAGCAGAGACTGGCTGGGTGGGACTCCAGCATTCTCATAACTGGCTTACTCACTCTGCCTCGGGGCCTGGTACTGGCAACAGCTCTAGTGTTCTTTTTTCTTTGCTCATCTTGACAATCACCCTTTTAATTTTTGATATCAGGAAGTAGGTTGTAAAAAAATAATTATTTTTAAAACAGACATATGCATATGAAATTCTAGACTGACCTTCATTTTCTCTAAACGATTTAAAGCTATCGTTTCAACTATTTTTGGTTTTCAGCATTGCTGTGGAAAATCAGCTGCCAGTCTTAATACTCATTGCTCCTTTGAAGCTAATCTGTCAGATTGGCTTTTCCATATCTGATTTTAAAACTAATTTTTCTTTGATACTGACTTCCAATTTTTTTTCTATTATAAAGCTAGTCCATACGCTAGTTCATATTTACCATGCTCAGATTCTTGGAAACTTATACACTTGTTATTTGGTACATTTTGTCAGTTTAGAAATGCATTTGCTTTTATAATATTCTCTCTTCTCTCTCCCTATTTTCCCTCTCTCTCACTCCCTCTAACTCCCTCTCTCTCTCTCCCCACTTCTTTCCTCCCTCTCTCCTGCTCTTCCTCCCTACCCCTCCTCTCCCTCTCTTCCTCCCTAACTGTCCTCCCCCACTCTTTCTTTTTCTCTCCCTCCCCCCCCTCTGCCAGATAAATGCAATGATCATAATGGCCAGATGAGAATACTAGATCCCCTGATCTCCTGGTGCTGGATGCTGGATATGGAAGTTATAAGCTGTCTAACATGAGTGTTGCAAACAAATATTCTTCTAGAAGAGCAAGAAATTCTATATGCAACTTAGTAGCTCTCTTAAAGTTAGTTCTTAGGAAAGATTTTTATATTGTTTCTGCTTTAATGTCTTTGTCTCTCTTCTCCTTTTGAGGCTATTTATGTATATTGTATATTATATATATATCACATGTAATTCCTGATTATGTTTCCAAATATATTATGTACAATTAATTTTCATTGTTTGCCACAGACCCTCTGGGCCCCTTTGTCTGTGTGGAACGGGTCTCTGGGGCAGGTGGGCAAAGCGTTGGATAAGATGACAGACAAATGCACACAGGAGAGGTTGTGTAGAATCTGAATGTAATTTGTCAAATCGAGCATCAAACTTTTTATACAGAAGAAAATAAGGAAGTTGGGTGACACACCAGCAAGGTACAAAGAGGTTACTGGATTCTTACATAAAACAGAGGAATGCAAACACAGAAGGTCTAACAGGAACCACCTGGGATAGAATTCATTGCTAACAACTGGGATCACCAAGAGCTCCACCTAAGAGTCACTTAATCTTTGAAGCCAGGGTCAAGGGCTTCATGCCCTTGCCATAGTTCCTATTTTAGTCTATTGTATAGTCCACCTTTTCCTTAGGCCATTGTAAATATGTGTGTATGGGTTAGAGAGAACGCCAGACTCCAGGAGGCGAGTTTCCGTGAAACTCTTTGCCTTGTGAGTAGCTTCCAAGCTTCTCGGTCTGTCAAGCTGACTCAACCAGAGTGTGTGGCAATTGTTTTCTTTGTAATCTGTTATATTGCCTATATTTGTCTTTATCCTTTCTCCCTTTTTTGCTTTTATGTCTCTATGGCAATGTTAACAATATTATTCAGTCTATAAATTGATACATGAAAAAAGCAGGTCAAAAATTTATTTTTTCCTTTTCCTCACTTACTCACTTTCTCAATTTCATTTCAGCTTTCTTTTCCCTTATTGTGATGGTTTGTATATTCTTGGACCAGGGAGTGGTACCATTTGGAGGTGTGACCTTGTTAGAATAGGTGTGACCTGGTTGGAGTAGGTGTGTCACTGTTAGTGTGGGCTTAAGACTCTCACCCCAGTTGCTTGGAAGTCAGTCTTCCACTAGCAGCCTTTGGATGAAGATGTAGAACTCTCAGTTTTGCCTGTGCTATGACAACCTGGATGCTGCCATGCTGCCACCTTGATGATAATGGACTGAACCTCTGAACTTGTAAGCCAGCCCCAATTAAATGTTGTTTTGACTGTATTATAATAAAAATTACTTCATGTTAATGAATATTAATGAATATTGTAGAAAAAGAAGTTGATAGGAGTAAAATGGTTGATTTGAAGTGCCATTTAATTCACTTAATGAGCATGTTGGGCCAGGTTTTCTTTTAAAGAGCATGGCTGTGTTTAGTCTTCCCACTTCTGTATTTGAAGCAGTAACTATCATTGTTTATGAGTTTTATTCCCTGAAACAATATACCATGACCTGTTAAACTTTAATGGAGTAAGTATAACATTGTATTTTGTTATATGGATGACTATACATAATAAACAATGTATTATTTAGTTTGAATCAACTAACTAAAGGCAGTTATGGTATGAAATAATAAGGGTAGGTCATTTTATTGTTTTCCTCTTCAGATTTCAAGTTGCTCCGCACATGACTTTTGTCTGCTCTGAGTATTTTATGGAAATTCTAAATTCTGAGATTCAACACTATTTCATTATCAAACAATATGTCTATTACAATGGGAGAAAAAGCCAAATAGGCTATTAAAGCTATAAATTAATCAAGTATAATAAAAAAATTAAAAGTAGAAGATTATAATGATCTCATTGGAAATCATGTGAAATACGAATTTAAAAACTGTTGAATCACTCATCAATATTCAAAGAAAATTGATACATTATCCATGAATAAATACCGCCTTGACAAAACTAAAGGGAAAAGAAGATGGAACATATAAAAGAATCATTTTAATAACAGAAAAATAAAACTACAATTTAAAAATTAGCATGCATATATGCATTAATGTTACAATAACTCTATGCAAAGAATGTACAGTCTCCAATTAGCTTTCCAGTAGACTTCAATTTTCTTTCTAAAGATTGTTTTCAGAGACAAGTTGATACTTAACTCCACAACATGTGAAAATTCCAACAACTGATAGTGTGCTATTATGTAAGCCTTTATTTTAATATCATTTCAAGTGGCAAAAGGGTCATAACTATTTCTAAAACATCAATAAGCCCTTGACCAAAATTTCTTAATGTTTTATCATTCTACAAATTCTCGTGCAGTTCGTGTTAATTTGCCCTTATATACTGTAGTTTTAGAACTGAATAAAAGTCCTGAAGACACTACTTCCGGACGGTTTCAAAATATACGATGAAGAGCAATGACATTCTATTAACTGCCTCCCCTTAGAAGCACACATACACACACACACAAGCATGTACAACATAAAACTAAATTCCAAGTTAAACTCTAGGTTTATTAACCCAAAGTTCATATTCAGATACCTTTTTTTGTCTTAACAATTTATTTTATTTTATTTTTTTAATTAATTTATTTTTTATACTCCATATTCCGTTCTGCCTCCATCCACTAGAAAATATTCAAGTAGTAGAAACTATTTAACAAATAATACTGACCATGGTTAACCTCACGAAATCACATCAGCTTGTTTGATGGGCTCAGGTATTCTTTTTTTTTTTTTTTTTTTTTACATTATGCCACTTTTATTTACTTATTTACATATTACATTTGGCTGCTGGGACCAACCCAGAACCTTGTGCATGTTAAGCGAGGATTGTGCAACAGGGTGCAAATTCAACTCAAGCATGCAGTCCTTATGAGACAGGACTGTCTCACTATAATCACTATACAGCCCTGTAGTTGTCTTCAGGCACACCAGAAGAGGGCGTCAGATCCCATTACAGATGGTTGTGAGCCACCATGTGGTTGCTGGGACTTGAACTCAGAACCTCTGGAAGAGCAGTCAGTGCGTGCTCTTACCCGCTGAGCCATCACACCAGCCCTCAGGTATTCTTTGTATTAGGTTAATAGAGAGCTTTTTAAATTTTTTTTCAATTAATTTATTTTTGACACTCCCTATTCCATATCCCGCTCCCCCTCTGACCTACACTCCAACTGCTCTACATCCCACACCTCCTCCCCATCCCCTGTCTCCACATAGATGCCCCCATCCCCCACACAACCTGACCTCTAAACTCCCTGGGGCCTCTAATCTCTTGAGGTGTAGGTGCATCATCTCTGTATCAACACAGACCCGGAAGTCCTTTACTGTATGTGTGTTGAGGACTTCATATCAGCTGGTGTATGTGTTTGGTGGTCCAGTGTTTGAGAGATCTCGGGATTCATATTAATTGGGGCTGCCGGTCCTCCTACAGGATGGCTCTTCTCCTCAGCTTCTTTCAGCCTTCCCTAACTCAACAACAAGAGACAGCTGCTTCTGTTCATTGGTTGTGTGCAAATATCTGCATCTGACTCTTTCAGTCGCTTTTTGGGTCTTTCGGGGGCAGTCATTCTAAGTCCCTTTTTGTGAGTGCTCCATAGCCTCAATAATAGTGTCAGGCCTTGGGACCTACCCTTGAGCTGGATCCCACTTTGGGCCTGTCCTTGGACCTTCTTTCCCTCAGGCTCCTCTCAATTTCCATCCCTGTAATTCTTTCAGACAGGAACAATTATGGGTCAGAGATGTGACTGTGGGATGGCAAGCCCATCCCTCACTTGATGCCCTGTCTTCCTGCTGTATAAGTTTCCTCTCCCTACTGTTGGCATTTCATCTACAGTCCCTCCCTTTGAATTCTGAGAGTCTCTCACTTCCCAGGGCTCTGATGCATACTGGAGGGTTACCCTCAACTCCTATTTCCTGAGGTTGTCTGTTTCCATTCGCTCTGCTGGTCCTCAGGGCTTTAGTCCTTTTTCCTAGCCCAATACCAGATCAGGTTTCCTTCTCCCCCTGACTCCACTTCCTCCCCCCCCCCCCCCAACGTCCACTTTCCCTCCCAAGTCCCTCCCTCCCTCCCTGTCTCCCTCCCTCCCTTCCGACTTGTGATTGCTTTCTTCTGTCTCCCAAGTAGGACTGAGGTGTCCACACTTGGGCACTTCAGCTTGTTGATCTTTTTGAGTTCTGTCGACTGTATCTTGGGTATTCTGTACTTTTTTTGGTGTTTTTGTTTTTGTTTTTGTTTTGTTTTGTTTTGTTTTTTGGCTAACATCCACTTATTAGTGAGCACATACCATGCACATCCTTCTGGGTCTTAGTTGCCTCACTTGGGATAATATTTTCTAGTTCCATCCGTTTGCCTGCAAAAGTCAGGATGTCCACGTTTTTAATAGCTGAGTAGTATTCCGTTGTGTAAATGAACCACATTTTCTGTATCCATTCTTATGTCATGGGACATCTAGGTTGTTTCCAGCTTCTGGCTATCACAAATAAGGCCACTATGAGCATAGTGGAACACGTGCCCTTGTGGTATGGTAGGCCCTCTTTTGGGCATATTCCTAAGAGTGGTATAGATGAGTCTTCAGGTAAATCTATTTCCAAATTTCTGAGGAACCTCCACATTAATTCCCAGAGTGATTGTACCAGTTTGCAATCCCACCAGCAATGGAGGAGTGCTCTTCTTTCTCCACATCCTCTCCCACATGTGTTGTCACCAGAGGTTTTGATCTTAGCCATTCTGATCAGTGTAAGGTGGAATTGCAGGGTTGTTTTGATTTGCATTTTCTGATCACTAAGGACTTTGAACATTTCTTTAGGAGCCTTTCAGCCATTGGAGACTCTTCAGTTGTGAATTCTCAGTTTAGTTCTATACCCCAATTTTTTATTGTATTGTATTGTTTGTTTGTTTGTTTTTCATGATTAATTTCTTTAGTTCTTTATATATTTTGGGTATTAGCCCTCTATCAGATGTGGAGTTAGTGAATATTTTTTTCCCAATCTGTAGGTTGCTGATTTGTCTTATTGACTATGTCCTTTGCCTTACAGAAGCTTTCCAGTTTCATGAGGTCCCACTTATCAATTTTTGATCTTAGAACATGAGCCATTGGAGTTCTGTTTAAGAGATTCCCCCCTGTGCCAATGAGTTCAAGGCTCTTTTCCACTTTCTCTTCTATTAGATTCAGTGTGTCTGATTTTATGTTGGGGTCCTTTATCCAACTAAATAAATTTTATAGTTTTGCCATATTCCTGACCCATCTTGTGGATTTTCTTATGAACCTCTGAGACAACATATTTGTAAACATCTCTAAGTACATGCACTAATTTTTCAATTGCTATTACTCCCAGCTATTAGTTGAGAGCTAGAAATCTTTGGATGTTTAGTCAATGTTGATTAAAAGTTATATACTATATATAAAATGTGACATAAGTAATATCTACATATGTGGAAGAATGAGTCCTGTGTATTTTGAATTTATATAAAGTATGGTAGCATTGGTAGATTTTAGTACAATGCATTTCATTGGCACAGGTAAGCTTGTGTTCCCTTTGTATCTGTGACTTGTTTGCTCAACAGAGATGCCACCATCCATAATCTCCATGCATTTACTTACTACAAATTGCTGATTTATAACAGCAAGTTCCAGACAAAATTTCAAAGTTTGTTTTAATTTATAGGTAAAACTTATGGGAGTGAAATTCAGAAACCACAAATGAATAATTATATAAATTTTGAGAATGTTTATGCTTATCCTTTTCTCACAAAATTAGAATATTTATGGAGTAACAGAATTCATATGGAGTAACAGAGTATGTCTCTGTTTGACTTTGTTCATGCAGTATAATATTGGTAAAATTTGTCCATATTGTTGTATGTATTAGGAATTGTTCCATTTTATTGCTGATTAGTATTCCTTTGCATAATTACAACTAATTTATTCATTCTCTTTTTAATGAACATGTGGGTTGTTTTCAGCATTTGGCTTTTATGAATAAAAATGCCAAAATCATTTTTTAGAAGTCTTTTTGAAGACATATGTTTCTTCTTTTATTGCAAAACACCTAAGAATGGAGTTACTGGGTCATATGGTAGGTATAAATCCAACATTGGATGAAACTGCTAAAATCTTTCCCTGCACAGTTTGTGTCATTTGTGAACTCGGTGGTAATGTGAAAGTATTCCATTTGCTTCAAATCCTTGCTGACATTTGGTATTTTCATCTTAACATTTCAAGAATTCTAGGGGCTTCACAGGAAAGCATTATAATGGCTACAATATGTATTTTCTAAGTAAATGATACTTATTCATTTTATTTTCTTATAGTTTCCATCTACTGTGTCCTAAGAAACATTGCCATGTTGTCAAAATGGTCTCATCCGGTTGGATTAAGAATCATCATACCTTCATCTGTGGCATTTAGGCTACTGTACCTCTGAAGTTAATTTTATGTTTGGCGTTGGGTGGAGTTCAACCTTCACGTTTCTCCATATGGATGCTCAGTTGATATGCTTCATTTGTTGGCAAAGGCATTCCCCAATGGTTTTCTATGAGACTTTTATAAATATGCAGTTCTACTGTTTAAAACTAGGTCTGGTTCTATACTGCTTTGCCGATTTTTTTCATTCAATTAACTGCATTAAAAAACCACAAGCACCTCAGGTTTGGTAGAGTTACAGTTCTTCTTGAAGGTTGACGATGTATTTTTCCTCAAGAAATTTTAACTATGCTAGGTATTTATTATTTCCAAATAAATTTCAAATCAGCTTTTTATTTTTCCTTTGCAAAGCACTCTGTGATCTCCTTTGGAGTTATATTGAAACCATAAATCATTTGTAAGTATGTGAAGAATCCCCTAACAATTTTGAATACCATTGTTTCCATACTTTATATATTTCTTCATCCATTTTTTCATTAATTTCTCTTAACAGTATTTTATAAATTTCAACATAGCCTTTTATTATACTTATCAGTTTACATTTTTTAATACTACTTAGCACGGTACCAGTTTTCCAAAATTCATTTCCGAATTGTATGCTACTAGTATATTAATCTTGTAGCCTTGTATTACCCTAAAATTCACCCAATTGTTCTAGAATTCAAATATTTCATCACTATATATGACATTACCTATAAGATATATTGAGTATATATTTATAAAATTGAGAAAATAGATTCTTTCTATTCCTTCAGAGGATCTCAGGCTATTTCTCATTTAATCTGGTAATGTAAATTATAATAATTGGTTTCAAATGTTAAAATAGCTATATCACTTGAAGAAATCCCATTTGCTCAGTATATATTATCCCTTTTATATATTTCTGGCTTCATTTTGCTAGAAATTTTTCACATGTTTATTCATGAAGTATATTAGTCTTCCATCTTTGAAACTTTTTTAGTTTTTGAATAATGTGAGCCTCATATAATAAGCTTAGAAGTATCTCTCCATTTGTTAAAAAAAAAGTTGAGTATGATTGGTATTTCCTACTCTCCAGTAAAAATGGATGCAGCCAGTGACACCATACGGGACTTGATTTTTTTTTTATTTAAAAGTTTTATTTTTATATTATAAAATGACAAATAATACTTGTATATACATGTGTGAGCTTTTCAGATTTTCTATTTCACCTTCAGTTATCTTTTGGAAATTCTTTTTTCTCGAGGCTTTATCCATTTTATCTAAGTTGTCAAATATATATAGTAAAGCTATTATTTCTTTATTCATTAACTGTAAATATGTCATGTCCTTCCCCTTTTTAATATTATACTGGTAATGTGGATTTTCCTGATGTTTTCTTGGTTTTCCTAAAGATATAAACGTATAGGGCAGTCTGGTGCTTTCCATTAATCTGTTAAAAACATAAGAGTAAGTTCATCCCTTGGACCTCAAAGTTTCTCACCCCTGATTCATGGCTATATTTATAGTATGTGTTATAAATTCCTTCTTATGAAGCAGGTCTTAAATACAATCAGAATGCAATTAGTTGCCTTCATAACAGACATGCCCCTATGGTACTCATATGCATATCTTGGCACTCTGCTTACTATTGTAGTTCATATGTTTCATGGCACATCATGGCTGGTGGTGTTTTGCTTTTACAGCCTACATAAAACCTAGTTATTGAGACAAGAGTAATTTTCCCAACCACTAACCACATGATATCTTCATGGTTTGTTTAGAGTAGTATGTGATATCTTATATGATAATCTACATGAGTGACTTTGAAATAACGCACTATGAACTATGGTAAAAGATTACTTCCATTGAAAATTTAAAAAAATAAATTTAGCTTAAAATATGCCATTTTCTTTTAATTAATTTAATTCTATGACCCTTTCTTACAGAATAAAATTTGGGTTTGCTTATGTATTTATTATTATTATTTTTTAATATCTTGGCGTGACTCTTATGTATTTTTTAAATTCCTGGTCTTAAATATTTTCTCTAATTTGTATGTATAGGTATTTTTCTCTCCTTTTAAATACTACTACTTTCATATCATCTGCAAATAGAGATATCTTAACTTCTTCTTTGACAATTTGTACCCCTTGATCTCCTTTTGTTATCTTTAGCCATAACGTTGAGTACTATATTGAATAGATATGGAGAGAGTGGGCAGTTAATTTGTTATTGTCTGTTGGTTTGCTGTATAACACTTTTATTATGTTTAGGTTTGGGCACTGAATTCCTGATCTCTCCAATACTTTTAACATGAAGAGGTATTGTATTTTGTCAAATATTTTTCAGTATCTAATGAGGTGACCCAGTGATTTTTTTCCTTTCAGTTTGCTTATATAGTGGATTATGTTAATGGATTTTTGTATATTGAACCAACCTTACATTCCTGGGATGAAGTCTACTTGGTTAATGGTGGATGATGTTTTTGATGTGTTCTTGACTTTCGGTGTGAGAAAATTTTATTATTTATGCATCGATATTCATAGGTGAAATTGGTCTGAAGGTCTCTTTTCTTGTTGGGTCCTTGCGTAGTTTAGGTATCAAAGTAATTGTGGATTCATAGAATGAACTAGGTAGTGTTCCTTCATAAGCAACCCCAAAAATTCAACCAGAGAAATTCTACAGCTGATAAACAACTTCAGCAAAGTGGCCAGATATAAAATTAGCTCAAATAAATCAGTAGCCTTCCTTTACAAATGATAAACAGGCTGAGAAAAAAATTAGAGAAACAACACCCTTCACAATGGTCACAAATAATATAAAATATCTTGGAGGTGACTCCAAACAAACAAATGAAAGATCTCTGAAACAATAATTTCAAGTCTCTCAAGAAAAAATTGAAGAAGATCTCAGAAAATGGAGAGATCTCCCATGATCATGGATTGGTAGAATTAACACAGTAAAAATGGCCATCCTACCAAAGCAATCTACAGATTAAATGCAACCCCAATCAAAATCCCAACACAAGTTTTGTTTTCGAGACAGGGTTTGTTTGTGTAGCCCTGGCTGCCCTGGAACTCACTTTGTAGACCAGGCTGGCCTCGAATTCAGAAATCTGCATGCTTCTGCCTCCCAAGTGCTGGGATTAAAAATGTGTACCATCACTGCCTGTCACAATTCTTTAAGTATATGGAAAAAGCAATTCTAAAATTCATCTGGAAAAACAAAATATCCCTAACAATAAAAGAACTTCTGGGGGAATAACAATCCCTGACCTCAAGCTGTACTACAGAGCAATAGTGGAAAAAAATAAATAAATAAAACAGCATGGTATTGGTACAGAGACAGACAGGCTTATCAATAGAATAGAATTGAAGACCCAGTAAGGCCAGCGCATCTAATGAAATGATCATATGTCTTTTTTCTTTCAGTTTGTTTACATAATGGATTGCATTCATGGATTTCGATATATTAAACCATCCCTGCATCCCTATTGTTATGCCTACTTGGATGGTATTTTTTAAATACACTTTTTGCATTGTAACTAGTTATAGAAAGTACTTTTGCATCAATGTTCATAAGAGAAATTGGTCTGAAATTCTTTTTTGATTTGGTCTTTCTATGGTTTAGGTATCAGGATGACTGTTGACTTATAGAATGGGTTTGGCATAGTTCCTTCTGTTTCTGTTTTGTGAAATATTTTGAAGAATACTTTAGTATCAGAACTCTAATGGCTTTGGCTCTAAGATCAAGAACTAATAAATGGGACCTCTTGAAACTGATAAGCTTCTATAAGGCAAAGGACATAGTCAATAGGATATAGTCAACAGGACAAATTGGCAACCTATATATTAGAAAAATATTTGCACTAATCCCACATCTGATACAGGGCTAATATCCAAACTATGTAAAGAAATTAAGAAGGTAACCTCCAAAAAACACACAACCCGATTAAACTTGGGGTATAGAGTTAAGCATATAATTCACAACAGAGGAATCTCAAATGGCATAGAAACACTTAAAGAAATGTTAAAAATGCTTAGTGATCATTGAAGTGTCAATCAAAACGACACTAAGATTCCACCTTATACCTATCAAATCGCTAAGATCAAAAACCCATGTGTGAGGATACAGAGAAAGAGGAACACTTCTCCATTGCTAGTGGAATTGAAAACTGTTATAACATCTCTGGAAATAATGTGAGGTTCCTCATAAAATTAGAAATAGACCTACTTGAAGACCCAGCTCTTGGGCATACACCTAAAAGATTCTCCAACATGTCATAGAGGCACATGCTCCACTATGTTCACAGTGATCTTATCTGTGACAACCAGAGGCCGGAAACAATCCATATGTTCTACAATGGAAGTATGGGTACAGAAAATGTGGTTCATTTACACAATGGAATACTATGCAACTCTTAAGAACAAGGACATCATGAGTTTTCCAGGCAAATGGATGGAACCATGTAATCCTGAGTGAGGTAACTCAGACCCAAAAGTACATGCATGGTGTGTACTCACTAATATGCAGTGATTAGCCAAAAAAGTACAGAATGCCCAGGATACAACCCACAGAACTCAAGAAGGGTACAAGCCAAAGAGCCCAAGTTAGGATATTTCAACCCCTCTTGGAAGGGAAAAGAAAGCAATCAAAGGAAGCAGAAAGAGGGAGAGAACTGGGTGGGAGAGTGGAGAGGGGAAAAATGTGAACAAGATTAGGTATTGGAGAGGGGACAGGAAAGAAGCCCTGAGGGCCAGCAGAAAGAATGGAAATATGCAACCTCAGGGGTTAGGAGGTAGGGGTGACAGTCTTGATTGTACCAGAGATCTGGGAGGTGAGAGACTCTCAAGACTCAAAGGAAGGCTTGCTTTTCCCATGTGTTGGGGTATCCAGGACTTGCTGGGGTGGGAGTACTGGGTTCTGATGATGCCGAGCAGTCTTGATTTCTGTTACTAAGATTCTTATGTTTGCCTTTCACCATCTTGTAATCCCTGGTGTTAGATGTTCTAGGTGTCTCTGGCTGGAGCTTGTTCATCCTGTGAGTCTGATAGTCTCTATGAGCATTCCTGGGAGACCAGAACTCTCCTGAGTCCCAGGGGTCAGAGCATTCCTTGGAGGCAAGCTTTCCACTGTCTGGGAAGGTACACAAATGTCTGAGGTTCAGCTCTGCCTCCTGGCTGAAAATGAAGGCCTGAAGGGACCCTGTCCAAGAAGTTCTGTTACTTCTGCAGCCCATGCCTCTCCTGTGTGGACCAGTCTCAGAGAGAACACAGATAGCAAATGGTGGTCACACCTGAGTCCTGGGGTCAGAGCACTCCCTGGAGGCAAAGAAAGAAGTGTGGATAGTTAGTTCCTTCTTAGATGGGGGAACAAAATAGGAGTTACAGAAACAAAGTTTAAAGCTGAGACTGAAGGAAGGACCATCCAGAGACTGCCCCACCTGGGGATCCATCCCATAAACAACCACCAAATCCAGACACTATTGCAGATGCCAACAAGATTTTGCTGTCAGGACCCAGATATAGCTGTCTCTTGTGAGGCTATGCCAGTGCGTGGCTAATACAGAAGTGGATGCTCACAGTCATTTATTGGATGGAACACAGGTTCCCCAATGAAGGAGCTAGAAAAAGTACCCAAGGAGCTGAAGGGGTCTGCAACCCTATAGGAGAAATAACAATATGAACTAATCAGTACCCCTAGAGCTCCTGTCTCTAGCTGCATATGTAGCAGAGGATGGCCTAGTCTGCAATCAGTGGGAGAAGAGGCCCTTGGTCTTTCGAAGATTCTAGCCCCAGTATAGGGGAATGCCAGGCCAGGAAGTGGGAGTTGGTGGCTTGGGGAGAAGTGGGAGGGGGAGAGTATAGGTGATTTTCAGAGAGGAAACTAGAAAGGGGATAACATTTGAAATATAAGTGAAGAAAACATCTAATAAAACAAAAAAGAATCAAAGGGGTGGATCTTAGATGAAATTTCCAACAGTGGGGAGAGGGAACTTGTAGTGTCCACCTCCAGTTGAAAGACAGGGCATCAAGTGGAGGGATGGCATTGTCATCCCACAGTCAAAACATTGATTCAAAATTGCTCCTGTCTGAACGAACCGCAGGGTAACATGGAGAAGAGCCTGAGGGAAAGGAGGTCCAGTGACAGCCCTAAAGACTTTTTAGAGTTTAATGGATTCATCTCAAGGAGAGGCTCCAAAGCCTAAAACTATTACTGATCCTATGGTGTGCTTACAGACAGGAGCCTAACATGGCTGTCATCTGAGAGGCCCAACAAACAGCTAACTGAGACAGAGGCAGATTCTTACACCCAACCATTTGACTGAAGTCAGGGACCTCTGTGGTTGAATTAGGGAAAGGCTAGAATAAGCTGAGGAGAAGGGCATCCTCACAGGAAGACCAGCAATCTCAACTAGCCTGGACCCCTGAGATCTCTCAGAAACTGAGCCACCAACCAGGCAGCCTACGCTAGCAGGTCTGAGGCCTCTAACACATACATAGCAGATAACAATCTTGTCTGGCCTCAGTGAGAGAAGTTGTGCCAAAACCCATAGAGACTTGAGGCCCCTGGGAGTGGGGTGGCCTGGTGGGGTTGGGGATGGGGTGAGGTAAGGGTACAGGGGTGGGGACATTCTCTTGCAGACAGGATGGAGGAGGAATAGCATGAAGAACTGTGGGAGGGCAGACCAGAAAGGGATTACAACCGGACTGCAATAAATAAATAAATAAATAAATAAATAAATAAATAAATAAATAAAAGTATTAAATAAAAGACAGTTGGGTATACTAAAGTAAGTAAAATGATATAATGAATATTCCATATCACACTACAGTATATGTAATTTTTACTATAGTGCTAAGGTTGGTTTTATTTAGTTAGAAACAAGTACTGATTGGCCATCAATTTATGTCATACATTTTAAAATATTCAACAATATTATTGGGTTGTGTTCAATGGCAAAGCACTTGAAAGATATATCTGGAATTACTTGGTAGTGAATTATTGTTTCTGCCTAGTGTTGTGGGTAATGGGAAACATTTATTATTTTAAATGTTTATATAGGGTACTGTGTTTGTCTCAAAATTTAAGGTGTATCTAAGACTTTCTTTCAGATTCAATACAATAGTCACAATAAAAAAGTGACAATAGAATGCAGGGGAAAAAATCCATACCTCAGTGCTTTGCATAGAGATTTTTAGGTGAAAACATATTCATTTTTATAAAATTTTTATTTAATATAGATATAAACATTTAGGTTTTAAACAAGTAAACAAATTGCCACAACTTTTTAATTTTTAATTTTTTTCTTCTATCAAGTTTTCAGATTTATATTGTCTTAAAACTTTTCTATAATACTTATTAATTATAAAGGAAATTATTAATATACAAATTCAAAAATTTGGGAGTTTTGTAAATTTTGGTGTCCTTTATTACATAGAAAATTTATGCTTAGTTGCACTGTTTTCTAGGAATTAAAGGCTACAGTTATTTGTTTCATTATTCTGACCTGATAAAACACTCCAAATACAGCTTTAAATCCTAGTAGGATTGAGAGTATTCCATACATTTTGACAAGATATATTTCTATTTCTGTTTCAGAGAAAATCTATTTTTTTTTGGTTTTAAGGGTTTTATAATAGATCATTTTAAAATTGCATAAGTATTTTGCATAAATTATTCCATGTGTTCTTTAGGTTAGAGAATATGATCTTTATTCTGCAGAATCTGCAGCTCTATCTGAAGCTCAAATCAATGCTCTTTGTACTATGCTATTTGTATAAGAAATATATATATACATATATATTATTTTTATGCTAAATCTCTTTTGTGTTAAAGTGATATAAAACTTTGTATCATTCTGTCTTTGCTCTTTTTTTCTTTTTATAAGCTTAATTTCTGAATATTTTAAAGTATTATTAAAATAGCAAAAGACTTTTATACAGAAACAATTATGCTAGTGTGTAAAATAAAATATTAACATATTAAATAAAAATAAACTTTCACATTTCAGATCATTGATTTAGTGATTTTTTTTAAAAGTAGATATTGTATCTATGTTTTCTTAGTATAACAGTTTAAGACACTGATACTATGAATACTATATTTCTTCTTTTTAATTTTTTATTAGGTACTTTCTTCACTAATATTTCCAATGCTACCCCAAAAGTCCCCCATATCCCCCCCCACTCCCCTACCCACCCACTCCCACTTCTTGGCCCTAGCATTCCCTGTACTGAGGCATATAAAGTTTGCAAGACCAATGGGCCTCCCTTTCCAATGATGGCTGACTAGGCCATCTTCTGATACATATGCAGCTAGAGACATGAGCTCCCTGGGTACTGGTTAGCTCATATTGTTGTTCCACCTATAGGGTTGCAGACCCTTTTAGCTCCTTGGGTACTTTTTCTAGCTCCTCCTTTGAGGGCCCTGTGATCCATCTAATAGCTGACTGTGAGCATCCACTTCTGTGTTTGCTAGGCCCCGGTATAGTCTCACAAGAGACAGCTATATCAGGGTCCTTTCAGCAAAATATTGCTAGTGTATGCTATGGTATCAGTGTATGGAGGCTGGTTATGGGATGTATCCCAGGTTATGGCAGTCTCTACATGGTCCATCCTTTTGTCTCAGCTCCAAACTTTGTCTCTGTAACTCCTTCCATGGATGTTTTGTTCCCAATTCTAAGAAGGGGCAAAGTGTCCACACTTTGGTCTTCATTCTTCTTGAGTTTAATTTGTTTGCAAATTGTATTTTATATCTTGGGTATTCTAAGTTTCTGGGCTAATATCCACTTATCAGTGAGTACATATCATGTGAGTTCTTTTGGGATTTGGTTTCCTCACTCAGGATGATGCATGCCCTCTAGGTCCATCCATTTGCCTAGGAATTTCATAAATTCATTTCTTTTTAATAGCTGAGTAGTACTCCATTGTATAAATGTACCACGTTTTCTGTATCCATTCCTTTGTTGAGGGACATCTGGGTTCTTTCCAGCTTCTGGCTATTATAAATAAGGCTGCTATGAACATAGTGGAGCATGTGTCCTTCTTACCATTTTGGACATCTTCTGGATATATGCCCAAAATTGCGGGATCCTCCAGTAGTACTATGTCCAATTTTCTGAGAAACCGCCAGACTGATTTCCAGTACAAGCTTACAATCCCACCAACAATGGAGGAGTGTTCCTCTTTCTCCACATCCCCGCCAGCATCTGCTGTCACCTGAATTTTTGATTTTAGCCATTCTGACTGGTGTGAGATGAAATCTCAGGGTTGTTTTGATTTGCATTTTCCTGATGATTAAGGATGATGAACATTTTTTCAGGTGCTTCCCAGCCATTCGGTATTCCTCAGGTGAGAATTCTTTGTTTAGTTCTGAGCCCAAATTTTAATGGGGTTATTTGATTTTCTGGAGTCCACCTTCTTGAGTTCTTTAAATATATATATTGGATATTAGTCCCCTATCTGATTTAGGATAGGTAAAGATCCTTTCCCAATATGTTGGTGGCATTTTTGTCTTATTGATGGTGTCTTTTGCCTTACAGAAGCTTTGTAATTTTATGAGGTCCCATTTATAGATTCTAGATCTTACAGCACAAGCCATTGCTGTTCTATTCAGGAATTTTTCCTCTGTGCCCATATCTTCAAGGCTTTTCCCCACTTTCTCCTCTATAAGTTTCAG
The DNA here is from genome assembly GCF_000001635.26 of Mus musculus. NCBI lineage: Eukaryota > Metazoa > Chordata > Mammalia > Rodentia > Muridae > Mus > Mus musculus. The sequence goes on from NC_000070.6 coordinate 23,473,643, forward strand.
TGTCTCTGGTTTTATGTTGAGTTCCTTGATCCACTTAGATTTGACCTTAGTACAAGGAGATAGGAATGGATCAATTCGCATTCTTCTACATAATAACCGCCAACTGTGCCAGCACCATTTGTTGAAAATGCTGTCTGTTTTCCACTGGATGGTTTTAGGTCCCTTGTCAACGATCAGGTGACCATAGGTGTATGGGTTCATTTCTGGGTCTTCAATTCTATTCCATTGTTCTACATGTCTGTCGTAAGTACCATGTACCATGCAGTTTTTATCATAAATGCTCTGTAGTACAACTTTAGGTCAGGCATGGTGATTCCACCAGAGGTTCTTTTATCATTGAGAAGAATTTTTGCTAGGTTTTTTGTTATTCCAGATGAAGTTGCAGATTGCCCTTTCTAATTCATTGAAAAATTGAGTTGGAATTTTGATAGGGATTGCATTGAATTTGTAGATTACTTTAGGCAAGATAGCAATTTTTGCTATATTGATCCTGCCAATTCATGCGCATGGGAGATCTTTCCATCTTCTGAGATCTTTAATTTCTTTCTTCAGAGACTTGAAGTTCTCATCATACAGATCTTTCACTTCCTTAGTTAGAGTCACGCCAAGGTATTTTATATTATTTGTGACTATTGTGAAGGGTATTGTTTCCCTAATTTCTTTCCTAACCTGTTTATCCTTTGTGTAGAGAAAGGCCATTTACTTGTTTGAGTTAATTTTATATCCAGCTACTTCACCGAAGCTGTTTATCAGGTTTAGGAGTTCTCTGGTGGAATTTTTAGGGTCACTTATATATACTATTGTATCATCTGCAAAAAGTAATATTTTGACTTCTTCCTTTCCAATTTGTATCCCCTTGATCCCCTTTTGTTGTCTAATTGCTCTGGCGAGGACTTCGAGTACAATGTTGAATAGGTAGGGCGAGAGTGGACAGCCTTGTCTAGTCCCTGATTTTAGTGGGATTGCTTCCAGCTTCTCACCATTTACTTTGATGTTGGCTACTGGTTTGCTGTAGATTGCTTTTATCATGTTTAGGTATGGGCCTTGAATTCCTGATCTTTCCAAGACTTTTATCATGAATGGGTGTTGGATTTTGTCAAATGCTTTCTCTGGGATTAAGGAGATGATCATGTGGTTTTTGTCTCTGAGTTTGTTTATATAGTGGATTACGTTAAAGAATTTCCCTATATTAAACAATCCCGGCATCACTGGAATGAAACCTACTTGGTCAGGATGGATGATTGTTTTGATGTGTTCTTGGATTCGGTTTTTGAGAATTTTATTGAGTATTTTTACATAAATATTCATAAGGGAAATTGGTCTGAAGATCTTTATCTTTGTTGGATCTTTCTGTGGTTAGGTATCAGTGTAATTGTCGCTTCATAGAATGAGTTGGGTAGAGTATCTTCTGCTTGTATTTTGTGGAATAGTTTGTGAAGAACTGGAATTAGATCTTCTTTGAAGGTCTGATAGAACTCTGCACTAAACCCATCTGGTTCTGGGCTTTTTTTGGTTGGGAGACTATTAATGACTGCTTCTATTTTTTTAGGGAATATAGGACTGTCTAGATCATTAACATGATCCTGATTTAACTTGGTACCTGGTATCTGTCTAGAAATTTGTCCATTTCATCCAGGTTTTCCAGTTTTGTTGAGTGTAGCCTTTTGTAGAAGGATCTGATGGTGTTTTGGATTACTTCAGCATCTGTTATTATGTCTCCCATTTCATTTCTGATTTTGTTAATTAGGATGCTGTTCCTGTGCCCTCTAGTGAGTCTGGCTAAGGGTTTATCAATCTTGTTAATTTTCTCAAAGAACCAGCTCCTCCTTTGGTTAATTCCTTGAATAGTTCTTGTTTCCACTTGGTTGATTTTACCCCTGAGTTTGATTATTTCCTGCTGTCTACTCCTCTTGGGTGAATTTGCTTCCTTTTGGTCTAGAGCTTTTAGGTGTGTTGTCAAGCTGCTAGTGTGTGCTCTCTCTAGTTTCTTTTTGGAGGCACTCAGAGCTATGTGTTTTCCTCTTAGAAATGTTTTTATTGTGTCCCATAAGTTTGGGTATGTTGTGGCTTCATTTTCATTAAACTCTCAAAAGTCTTTAAGTTCTTTCTTTACTCCTTCCTTGACCAAGGTATCGTTGAGAAGAGTGTTGTTCAGTTTCCACGTGAATGTTGGCTTTCTATTATTTATTGAAGATCAGTCTAAGTCCATGGTGATCTCATAGGATGCATGGAAATATTTCAAATTTTTTACATCTGTTGAGGCCTGTTTTGTGACCAATTATATGGTCAATTTTGGAGAAGGTACCACGAGGAGCTGAGAAGAAGATATATCCTTTTGTTGTAAGATAAAATGTTCTGTAGATATCTGTTAAACCCATTTGCTTCATAACTTATGTTAGTTTCACTGTGGCCCTGTTTAGTTGCTTTTTCCACAATCTGTCCATAGATGAAAGTGGTGTGTTGAAGTCTCCCACTATTATTGTGTGAGGTACAATGTGTGCTTTGAGCTTTACTAAAGTTTCTTTAATGAATGTGGCTGCCCTTGCATTTGGAGCATAGATATTCAGAATTGAGAATTCCTCTTGGAAGATTTTAACTTGGATGAGTATGAAGTGTCCCTCTTTGTCTTTTTTGATATCTTTGGCTTGGAAGTCAATTTTATTAGATATTAGAATGGCTACTCCAGCTTTTTTCTTCAGACCATTTGCTTGGAAAATTGTTTTCCAGCCTTTCATTCTGAGGTAGTGTCTGTCTTTTTCCCTGAGATGGGTTTCCTGTAAGCAGGAAAATGTTGGGTCCTGTTTATGTAGCCAGTCTGTTAGTCTATGTCTTTTTATTGGGGAGTTGAGTCCATTGATATTAAGAGATACTAAGGAAAAGTAATTGTTGCTTCCTAATATTTTTGTTGTTAGAGTTGGCATTCTGTTCTTGTGGCTGTCTTCTTTTAGTTTTGTTGAAGGATTACTTTCTTTCTTTTTCTATGGCGTGGTTTCCGTCCTTGTATTGGTTTTTTCCTGTTATTATCCTTTGAAGGGCTGGATTCGTGGAAAGATAATGTCTGAATTTGGTTTTGTCATGGAATAATTTTGTTTCTCCATCTATGGTAATTGAGAGTTTGGCTGGGTATAGTGTCCTGAGCTGACATTTGTATTTTCTTTGTGTCTGTATAACATCTGTCCAGGGTCTTCTGGCCTTCATAGTCTCTTGTGAAAAGTCTGGTGTAATTCTGATAGGCCTGCCTTTATATTTTACTTGACCTTTTTCCCTTAGTGCTTTTAATATTCTATCTTTATTTAGTGCATTTCTTGTTCTGATTTTTATGTGTCTGGAGGAATTTCTTTTCTGGTCCACTGTTTGGAGTTCTGTAGGTTTCTTGTATGTTAATGGTCATCTCTTTCTTTAGGTTTGGGAAGTTTTCTTCTATGATTTTGTTGAAGATATTTGCTGGCCCTTTAAGTTGAAAATCTTCACGCTCATCTACTCCTATTATCTGTAGGTTTGGTCTTCTCATTGTGTCCTGGATTTCCTGGATGTTTTGAGTTAGGACCTTTTTGCATTTTGCATTTTCTTTGATTGTTGTGCTGATATTCTCTATGGAATCTTCTGCATCTGAGATTCTCTCTTCCATCTCTTGTATTCTGTTGCTGATGCTTGCATCTATGGTTCCAGATTTCTTTTCTAGGGTTTCTATCTCCAGCGTTTCCTTACTTCGTGTTTTCTTTATTGTGTCTACTTCCCTTTTTAGGTCTAGTATGGTTTTGTTCATTTCCATCACCTGTTTGGATGTGTTTTCCTGTTTTTCTTTAAGGACTTCTACCTGTTTGGTTGTGTTTTCTTGTTTTTTTTTAAGGACTTGTAACTCTTTAGCAGTGTTCTCCTATATTTCTTTAAGTGAGTTATTAAAGTCCTTCATGATGTCCTCTACCATCATCTTGAGATATGCTTTTAAATCCCGGTCTAGCTTTTCGGGTGTGTTGGGGTACCCAGGACTGGGTGGGGTGGGAGTGCTGCGTTCTGATGATGGTGAGTGGTCTTGGTTTCTGTTAGCAAGATTCTTAAGTTTACCTTTTGCCATCTGGTAATCTCTGGAGTTAGTTGTTATAGTTGTCTCTGGTTAGAGCTCGTTCCTCTGGTGATTCTGTTAGCCTCTATCAGCAGACCTGGGAGATAAGCTCTCTCCTGAGTTTCAGTGGTCAGAGCACTCTCTGCAGGCAATCTCTCCTCTTTCAGGGAAGGTGCACAGATATCTGGTGTTTGGACCTGCCTCCTGGCAGAAGATGAAGGCCCGAAACAGGGCCTGTCCCAGAAGCTGTGTCACTTCGGCTTGTTCCAGAAGCTGTTTCCTTCTCTATTCCACTCTCTTACCTGTGCAGATTAGTCTCGGAGGGATCTGGAAACCAAGATGGCTCCCCAGGTGCTCCTGCAAAGCCCTCCCAGGCAAGGCAGACACCTCTCCTTGGGCAGGGAAGGTGTCCTGATGTCTGGATCCCGAAACAGGGGCTGCCTCAGAAGGCATCCTTCTGGGACCTTGGGGGTGTCTGCCAACTTCGTGCCCAAGGTGATCAGGTGCTGGTGCCAACAGGAAGGGACTTGTGACCCTGGTCAGGTTGGGTTTTCTGCTTCCTTTATGCTGTCTCAGGTCCTGCACAATTAGAATGGAACAGAAGCTTTGTTCCACTCACTGGTGGTCCTAAGATCTTGTGTAGAGTCCCCTAGGGACCTTGGGGGTGTCTGCCGACCCCATGCCCAGGTGACCCGGTATTGGCTCTGACTGGTAGGGCGAATACTATATTTCTTATACAAACTTTTAAACTCTTATTACAACTTAAAGTTTAAAGTTTAAGATAATTCTTTCTTTATGGTAAAAGGGATATGTTTTTTTTTTCCTGGTTGTGAAAATCTTAAGCAATCCACAACTTAGTACTTTATATTGTTATTGGAGATCATATGCCTCTAAGATCTTCATGTCTGTTAACCCTCTTCTTGTCATTTATTTTTCTCAATGTTTCTACATATACTAGTTAGCTGATTTAATCTGGTTTATATTTGGCTTTAAATTTTTGCTGTTCTTCCAGTTTTATAATTGAGCATCAACTGAATCTTACTTCAAACCCAGAAAATGTATTGAATTTAGAAAAATACAAAATTGAGTTAATTGCCATCTCACAGTCACATCTCTGACACATAATTGTTCCTTTCTGAAAGAAATACAGGGATGGAAATGGAAGAACCTGAGGAAAAGAAGGTCCAACGACAGGCCCAAAGTGGGATGCAGCTCAAGGGGAGGTCCCAAGACCTGACACTATTACTGATGTTGTGGATCATTCACAAAAAAGGACCCATCATGACTGCTCTCCAAAAGACTTAACAAGCAACTGAAAGAGTCAGATGCAGATATTTGCACCCAATCAATGTACAGAAGCATCTGACCCCTGTTATTGAATTAGGGAAGGCTGAAAGAAGCTGAGAAGAATCATTCTGTAGGAGGACCAGCAATCTCAATTAATCTGAACCACTGAGATCTCTCAAAACACTGGACCACCAAACAGACAGCATAAAGCAGCTGTTATGAAGCCTCCAACACAAATACAGTAAATGACTTCTGGGTCTGTATTCATTCAGAGATGATGTACCTAACCCTCAAAAGACTGGAGGCCCCAGGGAGTTTAGAGGTCAGGTGGGGTGAAAGGTGGGGGCATCTATGTGGAGAAGTGGGCTAGGGAGGAGGTGTGAGATGTGGAGCAGTTGGAGGGTAGATGGGACGGGCAGGGAAAGTAATATGGAATGTAAAAATTAAATTAATTTAAAAAATAAGATAAAATCTCTGTATTAACCTAATACAAAAAATAACTGAGTTTATCAAACAAGCTGATGTGATTTCATGAGGCTAACCATGGTCAGTATCATTTGTTGAATAGTTTTTACTACTTGAATATTTTCTAGTCCACTTGTGGTATCAGGAGCTAGTCTCAGTCCCTGAAAAAGAAACATGTGTTTCCTTCTCAACACCTACCAGTATGACAAAGAAGATTAAAGTAGAAGGTAATCAATGAAAATAGGGAGATTATCCCAGATTATATCTATGGGTTCGATATTAATATAATGGTACCTTAAAACATAATTAGAGAACAGAGAGAAAAAGATTTGAAGGTAGAGAAGGACTCGGCACAATGTTCCCATTTTACATTTTAAGCAGGAGAAAGACAGCCAAGCTAGATAAGGAAGAGATACCGATTACCACCATGGTGACTTTATTCCAGTAAGATCCATAGCAACCTCGATCTATAAAATGGAAAGACTGCTTTAAGCTGCTAAGGTTTAGTAAATGCTTAGAGCATGGGTAAAAACTGAAAAACTATTGCAGTAGATCACAAGTACATATGAAACACTGTAAAAAATTAGCCAAACCAAATAATAAGTAACTGATCCCTAAAATACAAACTATGAAAATAATTAATAAATACAGTTAATCAGGAAAGAACACACACATCATATTGAGGAAAATAAGAAAAGCATCTTATCAAGAGATCACTAAACAAGCTAGAAGTTTTTGAAATGTGTGAAAATCATCAATAAGAGCTTTAAGATGAAAATCGTGTGTGACATGAAATTGAATAATAACTGTATGGTGACTTTAAAAAGCAGGTTAAAGGTGAACACATTTAATTAAAACACAAGGCCAGCCAAGTCTACATAGCAAGTTCCAAGATAGTTGTGGATACTACATTAAGACATTCTATTTCATAAGTAAAAAGCAAATAAGCATAAAATAAAAGGCAAAACCATGAAGTAGATGTAAAAACTCAAGTATTATGCCAAATTAATGCACAAATACTTTATAATCTTGCAATAGAATAGATAAATGAAAATACAAAAGCATTATCCCAAATTGATGCAAATACATTAAAAACATTGAACATAGCAGAGGAACAATTTGCTCTAAGTCAGTATTTTCTTAAGGAGACCATAACCATAATTAGAAAGTCAAGATTTATAATCTATTTTCAGATGTAGTTCAGTAAATTATTTTCTGAAAGAATTTAAAAAAAGCAAAATGTCTGCTTTTAAGTTGATATTCCCATAAAAGAGTGAATGCACAGTCAGGTATTGGATGGAACACAGGGCCCCCAATGGAGGAGCTAGAGAAGGCACCCAAGGAGCTGAAGGGATCTGCAACCCTATAGGTGGAACTACAATATGAACTAACCAGTACCCCCAGAGCTCATGTTTCTAGCTGCATATGTAGCAGAAGATGGCCTAGTTGGTCATCGTTGGAAAGAGAGGCCCTTTGGTCTTGCAAACTTTAAATGCACCAGTACAGGGGAATGCCGTGGCTGGGAAGTGGGAGTTGGTGGGTGGGGGAGCAGGGTGGGTGGAGGGTATAGGGAACTTTCGGGATAGCATTTGAAATGTAAATGGGGAAAATATCTAATAATAATAATAAAAAGAATGAATGGATCCAGAATGGAACAAGGAAGAAATTGAATGATGAATAAAACTTAGGTAAATGTTAAAATGTAATAAAAACAAGTTAAAGTACTAATGAAGAAAAAGATGATGAAGATGAGATGGTGAATAAGTGTGCAAGAACTCCTCTGCCTCAATCCTCTGAGCCTTTTGTCCTAAGAGCTGTAACACTTGGGAAGAGATCTGCTCTCCTAAACCACCTCCTGAGGCTCTGCTGCACTCCATGCTGGTTAGTCAACCTCTTGTTGGCCCAGCAGGGCAGCATGGAATTACCAAGTAACCTGGAAGGCACGCAGAGAAGGCATAGAACCAACCTCTATTGGGAGAAGCTACTTCCCCTCCCTGCACACACTCTTCCCCCTTCACCCAGAATCCTCACACCAGGCCTGGCCAGAGATCTCCGTGGAAAGCCTCTGGTACTCTGGTAATCAGGCCCACAAAGTTAATATTCTCTAATAAATTTATTACATTTCTTTTTTTTATTAGGAATTTTCCTTGTTTACATTTTCAATGCTATCCCAAAGGTCCCCCATACCCACCCCCCCAATCCCCTACCCACCCACTCCCCCTTTTAGGCCCTGGCGTTCCCCTGTACTGGGGCATATAAAGTTTGCAAGTCCAATGGGCCTCTCTTTGCAGTGATGGCCGACTAGGCCATCTTTTGATACATATGCAGCTAAAGACAAGAGCTCCCGGGTACTGGTTAGTTCATATTGTTGTTCCACCTATAGGGTTGCAGTTCCCTTTAGCTCCTTGGGTAATTTCTCTAGCTCCTCCATTGGGGACCCTGTGATCCATCCAATAGCTGACTGTGATCATCCACTTCTGTGTTTGCTAGACCCCGGCATAGTCTCACAAGAGAGAGCTATATCTGGGTCCTTTCAGCAAAATCTTGCTAGTGTATGCAATGGTGTCAGCGTTTGGAAGCTGATTATGGGATGGATCCCTGCATATGGCAGTCACTAGATGGTCCATTTCTTTATGTTTGTATGGTAGAGGCATGTCCCATAGACAGCCATGAATATAGAGGCCAGAGAACAACTAGTGGGAGTCAGCTCTCTCTTCCCATCACATGGGTCTAATGTATTGAACTCATGACTACCCAGTATGGGCTTGATGGCAAGTACTTTTACGTGGTGAGCTAAAACACACTGCTAGCCTAATAAAATACTGCAAAAACATTAAACATTAGTTTTGGTAAACAATAATTGTCAAGTAAAATTACAGTGCGAGGTACAAAAAATGAGGAACTTGGAAAGGAGAGAAAAAAAGAGAGACAATGAATAGAATAGTAGGCTATTTATCATTCCAGGATAATATGTTCAAGTGGATAGGATAGAAAACAAGCCTGGGGAAAGGATAGAAGTTAAATGTAGAAATACCAACATTAGAAAAAAATATGATTCACTAAATCTTGTAGGACATATCAAACATTAAGGGACACATAATAAATTTTAAGTAGTTTAACATCAGGAACCAGATAATGGTAGCAGATAGAGGTACTTGCTGCTAAGCAGGAAGACCTATAGTACTTCATCCAAAACATCCATGGTGTACATAATGGTACTAATGGTACTCTGTCCTACCTGCTGTGACACATGAGTGTTCACACACCCACACTTTTCAAAAAAAAAAAATCAAATTAATGGCATATCCCTGCACTTCCTGACAACATTTCCTCTGATGAAAGGGGGTTGCTGATTTAAAGACAAACATCATACTGTTGGGTCAAATAAAAATGAATCAAACTACCACAGTTGAAGTTTCTTTTGGTTTACTTTGTATTTTTGTGGAATATTAGCAGTTCATAAAACTCAGTAAATATGACGCGAATAAATAGAGATGCCTGCTTTCTTCCAACTGTGAATCCAGATAGGACTTGAAAAAGTAAAACAGTTTAGATAATAATAAAGTGGATTAATAACATGCAAATCAACAGGAAAGCACACAAGAACAAAGTGAATAATATAGTATTAAAAAAGAACAGAAAAGAAAAGATCTTAAATTGTCGACAAGTAAAAATTCAAGATTAGGTGTTGTTGTTTGAGACAGGGTCTCATTCTGTGATTCAGGCTGGCCTGTAAGTGACTGTGTAACCCAGGCTGTGAACTCAAAAGTCAGTTAGCAATGTACTGATATCACTCAGATGCCTTTCTCCTTGACTTCCCAAGAGTTGGAATCATAGATAAAAACCATCATATCCAAAAATAAAATTTTAATTTATATAGTTAACTGACTAAAACTTTCGACATGTGAGCAACTCCGCTCAAGACATGTGGCTCTTAAATTATAGATAAGTACTTGTTCACTCATTAATAAATAACTGAGTGATATCAGAATGCTTCTATAAAAGCATATAATGTACTTGTATTTTATACTGGATAAATTTTGCTATGGTAAGTAACATCATGCTGACAAGATATAAAGTTAATGAATAACAATAATACTGCTAATTACATTGCCGTATCAAAACCTAATAATAACACTACCAGACTTTTATTATCATGGTTTGTCCTTAAAACAAGTTTAAAATAAATATTATGTACTTCTGCATGCACACCACATGTGCTCACACAATACACCATTTACACATATACATATGCACACACATATTATACACATACAAACACACACAATTGACCACACATACACACAAGCAGGTGATCTTAAGAACTTGATATTGCCATAAACTGCCCTCATCCTACTGCAAAAAGTACAAAATTGATTTTATATTAGCAAATATAATTCCAATTAAATAACTGAATTGAAATGAAATATGAAAATCAACTGTCCTCTAGTTGTAGGGAATCAGGTTCTTTTTGCCAATTAGTTTTTTAAAAGAAAACCTAACAAATGTTCAAGTAAAGTTTTGGTGCTTCCTTTGAACATTAACTTTTCTGAACCTTTCTTAATAATATTTCTCAAAATGGAATGTTTTAAGACCTCTATAAAACTAATTTTAAAAGAAAAGAAACCATAATAGGGAAAGAAAATGAGTCTCTTTATAAGAAGATCAAAACCATTCCACGTAATGCATCCTTACAAACAGAATTAAACTTCACACAGCATTTGATGTGTCATTTGTCTTTTAGGCTTCTGAGATCCTATTGCTATGACATCATCAGTGCTTACTCATTGCCATTATACAATGAATAACTTAAAGTCAAACGTACTTTTACCAAGTTTCTCAGCAATACACTATATGTTCTCCAACACAGAAAAGGCTCTGGGTGTTATTCTAATGATCTGTAAAGCCTAGAAGAAGGTAGTGTGCCCTGTAAATCCCTTTTGTTCATGTAGCTGCAACATAGTACTAAACACCAAAATACAAAATATAGAAACTAGTGAAGAAAGGAATAGTGTGTGCAGAAATCAAGTACCTTCTCTATTATCTACCGTTTTCAGAAGATAGCTTGAACTCTGGCAGAATAAAATTCATTTCCTACATTAACTTTTAGAGATCTGAAGATCAAATCTACCTTTATTGATACTTAATATTCATTCATTTGAACCCTACAGGGTCTTATTATTACAAGTTGGCCATTTTTCTTAGTTTTAAAAATAATAAGATAATTTTGATTTACTCAATTTTGGCAAATATTAAACACATTAATTGCTGCCTTTGAAATTTCAAAACAGAAACAAATCATTATCAATTGTTCTGCTTTACAAACATTAGAAGAGAGGGCTTCTTCTTTGGGAAAATACCAATGGCAGATGACACCTGTGCAGCGAGAGGACCCAGAGGACCTGGAGACCCAGGATTGGAAGGCTGCAGCTGCTTCCACGGGGGATTTAGCAGCAGTCCTTTATTATTATTATTATTTTAGATACTTTCTTTACTTACATTTCAAATGTTATCCCTTTCCCTAGTTTCCCCTCCAAAAATACGCTATCCCCCACCTCTTCTTGCTCACCAACCTACCCACTCATGCTTCCTGACCCTGGCATTCCCCTGTACTGGGGCCTAGAACCTTCCCAGGACAAAGGACCTCTCTTCCCATTGATGACCGACTAGACCATCCTCTGCTACATATGCAACTAGAGCCCTGAGTCCCATCATAGCTTTGGTTGTTGGTTTAGTCCCAGAAAACACTAGGGGTACTGGTTAGTTCATATTGTTGTTCCTCTTATGGGGTGCACACTCCTTCAGCTCGTCAGAAGTCGTAGGGCCATGGTTGTGGTCGAAGCCATGGTCAAGGCCGAGGGGCTTGTGGAGGTAAAGCTGAAGACGAGTGGATCCCTGTCACCAAGATGGTCCTCCTGGTTAAGGACATGAAGATCAAGTTCTTGGAGGAGATCTACCTGTTTTCCCTACCCATTACGGAGTTTAGATCATTGACTTTTTCCTGGATGCATCCCTGAAGGATGAGGTTCTGAAAATCATGCTAGTGCAGAAGCAGAGGCATTCGTCGCTATTGGGGACTACAATGGTCAAGTTGGTCTTGGTGTTAATTGCTCCAAAGAGGTAGCCACTACCATCTGAGGGGTCATCATCTTGGCCAAGCTTTCCATTGTCCCTGTGCAGAGAGACTACTGGGGGAACAAGATTGGCAAGCCCCTCACTGTTCGATGCAAGGTGACAGGCTGCTGTGGCTCTGTGCTTGTGCTTCTCATCCCTGCCCCCAGAGGCACTGGCATTGTCTCTGCTCCTGATCCCAAGAAGATAATGATGATGGTCAATATAGATGGTCAATATAGATACAATTCAGCCAGAGAGGCTGCACTGCCACCTTAGGCAACTTTGCCAAGGCCACCTTTGATGCCATCCCCAAGATCTGCAGTTACCTGAACCCCAACATCTGGAAACAGACTGTGTTCACCAAGAGTCCTTATCAGAAATTCGCTGATTGTCTTGTGAAAAATCAAACCAGAGTCTCTGTTCAGAGGACCCAGGCTTCAGCTGTGGCAAGGAACTCCATATAAAACCAAAGACACTGAAACTTATAGAGGAGAAAGTGGGGAAAACTCTCGAAGATATGGGCACAGGGGAAAAAATCCTGAATAGAACAGCAATGGCTTGTGTTGTAAGACTGAGAATTGACAAATGGGACCTCATAAAATTACAAAGCTTCTGTAAGGCAAAAGACACCGTCAATAAGACCAAAAGGCCACCAACAGATTGGGAAAGGATCTTTACCAATCCTAAATCAGATAAGGGACTAATATCCAACATATATAAAGAACATAAGAAGGTGGACTCCAGAAAATCAAATAACCCCATTAAAAACTGGGGCTCAGAGCTAAACAAAGAATTCTCACCTGAGGAATACCAAATGGCTGAGAAGCACCTGAAAAATGTTCAGCATCCTTAATCACCAGGGAAATGCAAATCAAAACAACCTGGAGATTCCACCTCACACCAGTCAGAATAGCTAAGATCAAAAATTCAGGTGACAGCAGATGCTGGCACGGATGTGGAGAAAGAGGAACACCCCTCCATTTTTGGTGGGATTTCAAGCTTGTACAACCACTCTGGAAATCAGCCTGGTGGTTCCTCAGAAAACTGGACATAGTACTACCGGAGGATCCTGCAATACCTCTTCTGGGCATATGTCCAGAAGATGTTCCAACTGGTAAAAAGCACACATGCTCCACTATGTTCATAGCAACCTTATTTATAATAGCCAGAAGCTGGAAAGAACCCAGATGTCCCTCAACAGAGGAATGGATACAGAAAATGTGGTACATTTACACAATGGAGTATTACTCAGCTATTAAAAAGAATGAATTTATGAAATTCCTAGCCAAATGGATGGACCTGGAGGGCATCAACCTGAGTGAGGTAACCCAATCACAAAGGAACTCACATGATATGTATTTACTGATAAGTGGATGTTAGCCCAGAAACTTAGAATACCCAAGATACAATCTGCAAAACAAATGAAACTCAAGAAGAATGAAGATCAAAGTGTGGACACTTTGCCCCTTCTTAGAATTGGGAACAAAACATCCATGGAAGGAGTTACAGAGACAAAGTTTGGAGCTGAGACAAAAGGATGGACCATCTAGAGACTGCCATAACCTGGGATCCATCCCATAATCAGCCTCCAAATGCTGACACCATTGCATACACCAGCAAGATTTTGCTGAAAGGACCCTGATATAGTTGTCTCTTGTGAGGTTATGCTGGGGCCTGGCAAACACAGAAGTGGATGCTTACAGTCAGCTATTGGATGAATCACAGGACCCCCAATGGAGAACTAGAGAAAGTACCCAAGGAGCTAAAGGGGTCTTCAACCCTATAGGTGGAACAACAATATGAACTAACCAGTACCTCTGGAGCTTGTGTTTCTAGCTGTGTATGTATCAGAAGATGGCCTAGTCAGCCATCATTGGGAAGAGAGGCCGCTTGGTCTTGCAAACTTTATATGCCTCAGTATGGGGGAACACCAGGGCCAATAAGTGGGAGTGGGTGGTTAGGGGAGTGGGGGTGGAGGGTTCAGGAAACTTTTGGAATAGCATTTGAAATGTAAATTAAGAAAATACCTAATTAAAAAAAAAAAAAAAACAGGTTCATTCACAAATAGCTGAGGTTGATAGCACTTGGAGGAAGCCTGTGGGAAGGTAAGATTGTGTATTGAGTTAGCCTTGACAGAAAATGCTGTGACTTGGATATTTGTAGCACATCCTGTCTGGAGTTCACTAAGAATCCATGAAAGTCAGCTTGAATTACAGGCACATGATCTTTAAAACAGAGATTGTACAAATACTGCACCTCATGTATGTCATTATCCTTCATCAACCCAATATCCACATTGCTAGGAGTAAATGTGGTAAATGATTTTAATGGAGCAGAGAAGCCCACCATTAGTATACTAACTGAAAATAGACAAAGATACAGGGTAAGTATAAATACATGCTTACATACACACAGCTCTTTGACATTCTAGATTGTAGGACAATACATATGGAGGGTAATACATCATATCAAAATAGTTTTTAAAGATTCATTTTATTTAGTTGTATGTCTGTGCATATATATGCAAGATACAGGAGAGGTTGTGCACAGAGGACAGTAGTTAGATTTGGAATTGTATTAAACCAGTAAAAAGGATCATGTATGACTAGTTGTCACTAATTCATAAAATATAAACTAAGATTTGTTATAGCACCTACTATCACAGAGAATAATGAAATTACTTACTCATTTAATTAATTACTACCTCGGCAAAGGATTGCTGAATCTACATAGTTAGAGATATAGAAATATATAAAACTATAGAGAAAAACTGTGTGGTACTTAAAATGTCTGAGCTTCCTTGGGTAACTCTGGAAGCACTTTTCTAACTTGTGACCCCCTAAAGGAAGCACAGACTGGAACATGATGAGAATAAAAAAATGAAGTGGACCTTTGGTCGCTACTGAGAACTTATGTTTATTTAGGAACCTATTCTCTCCATGCCTTCACAATCGAAGATTCTGATGTTCTTCCTTTCTCACGTTAAATCAATTCTACTGTTTAACTCCTCCTCATAGATTAAACAACATCCAACCCAAAGCCCAACATAGCTCAACCTTCAAAAGTATTTCATATGGTCTCCTACATTTGCTTGAAAATAGGCAACATAAGTATGTTTGAAAAGTATTGTGGACCCACCCTTCACATCTAGGGTTCGCCAAGATACCTACTGTACTTTTGACCTCTGCCTCCACAGTGTCTGTAAATCAGACAGAAGACAGAGACATTTTCAGGTCCCTCTTCTAGCCTTAGCAGAATGTACTAGAATTTTCTCAACTGTGATGGACTCTGCTTGTTCTCTTGTAAAGTCTCCACCTATTGTTAAACGAAACCCATGATTCACTCTTCTGTAGTATGATATACCAGAGTTGTGAAGGTTAGTGATGGGGTCAAAATATTTGTCTCTAAATTAATGAAGGCTATAGAGGTAAACTTAGAAGACTTTTAGGTTGGAGATGTCTTTATTTTGAAATATATGTATATTCATAATGAGGCATCATTGGGTTGGGGTCCAAGGCTGAACTCATGATTTATGTTTAAAAAATATTTTATTAATATAGGCAATAGATTTTTAAAATATATTCTTAATATGCCTGCATTATAACCTCTATCTATCACATGAAGATAGATACAAAATCTTCCACAGGGGTATTTATTAAATCAACAGTTAAACACTTTCTGGTTTTGGAGCATTTGGGAATTCAGATCTTTAGATTAGATATTGTCATCTACTGGTTAAATATGTTTAACCCAATTGTCATGTTTTGGCAATTTGAGAGCTGCTCTCCTTTGAGAAGACTCATTATTTTCTTACTGGAGGACCTTTACAAATGCTGGGGGAATGGAGCAGGTGGCATGCAGGCTCGTCATCCTGTGTGGGCAAGTCTATGGTGAAGACCTACTGGCGTCTTCCAGAGGTGATAATTGCTTAATACATTGTTCCCTGAGAGACTTACCTTTTGCAAACCAACAAATAATTAGATGAGGGGAACAAGTGTGAACAGTTGTACTTTTCCCCAGTAAAGTCATCTTTTGCTCTTCTCTTATCTCCAATGTGAGCCAATAATGAAGTGAGTGTAAAGTTAAAAAAAAAAAAAAGTAACAGCATTATTACAGTAGAAAATACTGTTCTAATGGCTCTCTAGCCATGTGTGAATTCTTTTACTTATCACGTTTTCATTACAATGGGACTAGATGACCATCCCAGGTCTTTAATTGTTTTCTGGAGCAATACATTAAGTGTGTAAAACTATTAAATTGAAAGTATTTCTACCTTATTAAACCCCTGTGCCGTTATATAGAAACATTTTCTGTTTTATTTATTCCACAAATAAACCACTTTCATAATTGCTTCTGAACTTGAAGGAATGATCCAAATAAGAAAAACTGTAATGAAAATATTGTTCAACTTATTTCATGAGTGAAAACTAAAGCCATTTACCAGCAACTTACGTTCAGTTTCCTTGATTGGATAATAGTTACAGAGAATACTATAAATATTCATTCACAATAAATAGCAGTACGATGAGGTTATTTTTTTTGGCATTTAGAATCCTTTCTTTGTGTCATTTTCTGTAGTCTTAAAGTAATTTTTTTTTTAAAGCAGTGCATTCTAATCTGCCCCTCATCTGCCCTCACAACCTAGAGAAATTATCTCACACTTTTCTCCAGAGAGAGTAGCTACAAAGGGTTAAAGAAAATCCACCCTGACAATGCTACAAACAATTCTCTCCCTGTGTGTTGGTTCACTGATCCACAGGGCACAGCAGATGTTGTGTCTGGTAGTAAGAAGGGCCCAGGAGGTGTGGGCTGTCAATCACACGTTTGCTGCCTTTTTTCTCCTCTAACTACAGGCTATGCTATGGATATAAAATCCAACCAAGACAATCTGCCTCAGCTGGGGTGTATGAGGTACCAATAACCCTGGCGGAGGTGTCAGGAGCCTTGCTGGAACTTGGGTACCCTGGTGAGCAGACACTTTGCAAGTTAACATGATTCTGAACGCTCTCCACTCCTCTACCTCAGCAATTAACACAACTGGAAAATCACAGAATCAAAACGCTACAAAGAATCTCACCAAAGTTGCCCTAAATGAAGCAAAGGCTAAAACAAAATATTGGGTTACACTGAAGAAAATGTCGAAGTTTCAAGTGGGGCAGGGACTTTGGCTATCGAATGAGAGAAGGTGGAAAAACAGAAATATTATCAAAACATTTTCTCAGAACATCCGTATGGAAAATTTCTGAATTCATAAAAACAGCCCCAGTCTACCCTCACAGATATGATGCTCTGCCTTTGGGAATAATGAATCAACATAATTCAAGCAAGAATTCACAACTCAAATTTGGTCAGAGGATTATATCAGAGAAGGTTTGTTTATTAAAGGGCATAATATTAGTCAACAAAATGTATTGAATGTTCAAAATTTACTCATTTAACAAAATTTAGATATTTGTCAAAAATGAAATAATAGGCTGAGCTTATCAGATGATAAAAAAAAATCCCATCTAAGTGACTCCATACAAAGCTAGCAAGTTCCCTGACTTGCTTTATCCTAATCATGTTTGTTTTTCAACTTATGTTGCATTAAGATATTTCCTAAACTTTTATTTATAATTTTATTAAATTACACTTATTTTTTCTGAGAAAAGAGATCACATGGTATTTCTAGAAAAACACATAGGATACCAGAGAATATGTATATTTGTTTAAGCAGTTTAATGTTTTTTTTTTTTTTTGTCTTTGCTTTGAAATTCAATAATGCCATCAGCATGGAAGACCTCTCAGAACCCAGCACTTCACACAGTGCAAGCTGCTTTCTGTTATGAAAGACCAGCAGCTGTGGCTCCCACAGATACCCTTAAAGACAGATAGAATAAAACACAGGGCGGGGATAGGTCGACACAGGAGCATGAAATGGACTAGATGAAGCCCCTTTGTCACAGCCAAACAGACTATAAAGTTACTATAGTAACATGCAGTGTTAAACTCCTCAAGGATTGAGTTAACCTTCCTCAAACAAACAAACAAAAATGAGCCCCCCCCCCAAAAAAAATCCAAAACCAAAAAAAACAAAACCCAAAGGTTAACAAAAAACAAATAATGATCACAATCATGCTGTCCAAATATTGTTCACCAAGTTATTTTTGGTTTCATTTGGATAGACAAGGAAATAAATACATGTTTTAATTTTAGGAAGTAACCTTAGAGATTCACAGTATGGGAGGAAAATGCAATTTTGAATATCCCCAATAAATACAATTATCTGTGTGTGCAGCAAGAACACCTAGGCCACAAAGGGAGGAAAATTAAGCAGTAGAGTTCTTAAACCTTGTGTTTTTTCTTCTCTATTTACCTTCCTTCCTTGTTTGTTCTTTCTTTCCCTTTTTCTTTCTTCTTTTCTTCCTTCCTTCTTTCTTTCTTTCTTTCTTTCTTTCTTTCTTTCTTTCTTCCTTTCTTTCTTTCTTCCTTTCTTTCTTTCTTGACATGTTCTTGTTTTTTTTTTTTTTAATGCATTTATCAAAAATTTTCCGGGTGCAGAGCATTTAATTGTCCATAACTCTGGATCCCATTCTACAGTCAAAAAGAAATCTGCAGGCTTTTCTTACCTATAGCTGCAAAGTTTCTAGCTTTCTCTGTTTTAACCTTTCTCAGAGATGATTTAAGATTAAAGATGCAATAACTGTAAAGTATGAATTGTTAGAAACAAAAGTTTCTATTCAAGCACAGAAAGAAAAAAATCACAAATAGAATTCTAATTTTGAAATTGCTTTCCCTGGTGGGCTGGATCAGTGATGTAGGGTAGGTGTGGCGTCCTGATTATCCCTACTTCCTGCACAGTACTGCCTGTCTCTGGTTATGTATGATTACCATCTATAAATGCTGCAGGTAAAATCTTGCAAGCTCTTTGTTTCACCCAACACTCCTTCTACTACTCCTTGTGCACACAGTTTCTTACATTCACATTCTAGTCTCTTTTATTTTAATTGGTCCCCATTTTTGTGGTTTCATTTTCAAATATTGAATTTAAGTCTGAAACATCAGTGAATCCTTTCAATAATAAATAAACTTTAACATTCACGTTCCTTGGATTTAGGGTTAAATTAATGGTCATGTGAATTTTTCTTCTTGAAGGCTGCTCTACTGATCTGAAAGAGTTAAGAGATGTTCCCTTGCCCTTAATTTATGCCATGGTGTTAGGCACCAAGGCAGGCTGGACTCAATAAGAATATTTTTAGTGGGATTTAGCTAACAGTGTGAGACATACCTTTAATGGATTTAGTTTGGGTAAACAACCTTTGTCTAGACAGCCCAAATGTCAGAGGTATTGGTGTTCATTTTAAGTGGTAACTGCTAGGTAAATAATTTCAAAGTTGCCTTTCATTATTCATACTGATATTTTATAAATTAAGTTTTTCCATTATCAAAAGACTAGATGTACATTATCTGCAGTGGTTTTTAAGCACAGATGTTTTTGTCGATCACTACTATCATTAGATAATATAGGAATAGTTAGGTATTAGATTGCCTCATTCCTGATGAAAAAATGTTAAGGCTGCTTAAGAAACGTCAGTATGAAGAATATAGAAAGCAGAGTTAAAAGAAGAGTGGATAGCAGAGTTTTGGAAAAAGTAAAGAGCACAATTATTTAGATATAAAAGATAAACAATCAACAGAACACAATACAGGAAGGCATAAAACGTTCATTTTGTGTGAAAGTTATCTTACATTAAACTTATCTTACATATCTCTGCTTATAAGAAATAAAAATAAGTACTCTAAGACAGTTGTGTCATTTTTAAAGAATGGAACAAAATTTAGTCCATTTCCTTAAAGAAAACAATGACTTATCTTTTTAATAACTAAATATACTATAATCTAAGTTTTTAAATTTTATTTATGGCTATGTATTTGTATCTAATTATGTTAAATGTACCTATAAAACATCTTGTTTGTCATAATATTTGCTGGAGACTCATTATAAAGGGATGGGGAACAGAGCTGAGCTTGGAGAAGAGTCGCACATCCAAGCATCTATGTCACCACAGTGAGGACTCTTCCCCCAGATTATAATCCACTAATTCATTCAGATTTCAATATTTTAATAATTCATGCTCCATGATTGCTTGGTTCTCTATATTTTCTAAAATTATAGAAATGAGTAATACAATGTATTCTTTATCTATAAAGCAGTAAGTGTATAATTTTATAGGAAAAGTAAATTTTAAAAATCTTACATGAAAAATGGGTTTTAAAAATTGACTAAGTGTGGGTAAAGGGTGTCTTTGCAAAACTTTAATTCTAAAGAAAATGTGATTATAGCATTTAGTACAGGGCAAAGTTGTTACTTTTACATAAAGCATTCAATTATTTATGCATGCAAATTCCCGTTCTTCATTGCTTTAATTTTGTTAAAAACAAGTGTCATCTGAGGTTGTACTTTTTTACTTATTGTTAACATTGGAAACTATTCCACAATACAAAATAAATGGGATATGGGACTGAAGGCAACAAGTATTGTATTAAATATTGCCTTAAATGAGAATGCATTGTGGGTAATCCTATTTATATATTGCATAATATATTATTTCTTTTGATTATGCCTTTTCTTCCAGAGTACATTGTACATTTTACTGGAAGGGCTATGAGGTTCAAACTAGTAATTAGAAACCTGAGGCTCTAATAATTTGACAAAGATACTAAGTCTGCTCCTTTGTATAAGTTGTTCAGAGAGAAGAAAAAAGTAAATGGATTCTTTGAAAATAAATTAGTTTAATTCACAAATATTCACAAAAGAGGCAATAGTTCATCTGGACCTATCCAGCTATTTTCATTCAGAGAAGCAAAGGAAGAGAGAAGACATCACTAAGTCATGTTGTCAGTGCTATCAGCCGAAATGTTTGTCAGGCTGTTGCAGTTGCTGTAATTTTCACCTCAGGTAACACAGAGAGTTGTGGAAACTTCATGGGTGCAATCAATGAGAATCCATAAAGTTCAAGCATCCTCCTTACCACACTGCAGGACCACGCAAGGGAGGTCTCAACGCTCCATCAGCATCTTCTAGGTTGTGGTTCAGACACCACTGACCATTCAATCAGAGCAGCATGGCCACCCCTATCTGATTCTCTGTAGGAATAGGAAAGGGAAGGATCATGAAGTACTGGCAACAATCATTAAAACAATTTCCATACAGAACAAAAGTGTTTATTTTAAGTGTGTTTATTTTTATTTTATATATATGATTATTTTGTCTGTATATACGCATGTGTCTCATGTTGCAGTGTCCACTGGAGATCAGAAGAGGGCATTAGATATCCTGGAACTGGTTCTATTGGTTCTAGGGAAGCTGTCATAGGTACTTATCACCAATACAAGTTCCTTTACATGAGTAGCAACTATTCTAAACTGCTGAGCCATCTCTCCACCCTCAAGATAAGTGTTTTAATGACCTTATAAATTTCAATACATGTTCCCTGACTTCAAATGGAAGTCCTCTGAGAAGAAGCCACACCACTGCACTCCCCACCCCCATCCCCATCCCCACACCCAGTTACATCAAGTCACTACAGGCCTATGTTTGTCCTTTCCGACTGATGCCAGACACTGCAGCTCAGCTAGAACAAGATACACAGGGACAGCTCCCACGTCAGTTGTTGGGGACCCTTATGAAGACCAAGCTGCACTTCTGCTACTTATGTGCAGTGGGTTTAGGTCAAGCCTATGCTTGCTCTTTGGCTGGTGATTCAGTCTCTGGGAAAGCCAAAGAGTCCTGGTTAATTGATTCTCTTGGTCTTTCTGTGGAGTACCTGTCCCCTTCGGGTTCCTCAATCCTTCCACCAATTCTTCCACAAGATTCTCTGAGCTCTATCTAATGTTTGGCTGTGGGTCACTATATCTGTTTCCATTGGCTGCTGGGTTGAGACTCTCAGAAGACAGTGATGCTAGGCTCGTGTCTGCAAGCATAACAAGGCATCATTAATAGTGTCAGGGATTGGTTCCTGACCATGGGGTGGTTCTCAATTGTGGAAAGTCACTGATGGACCATTCCTTGAGTCTCTGTTCTATCTTTCTTCCAGCACATCTTATAGACAGGACACATTTTATGTTGAAGGTTTTGTGGGTTGGTTACTGTCCTTATACCTCCTCCTTATACTTCCACTGCCTGGCTATGGGAACTGGTCACTTCAGGATTCATATTATTCACTGCTTAGAGATTCAGCTAGAAGAGCTGCCCCCATAGCACCCTGCTTCCCTGCCCCCCAGTCCTAGGTCTCTGGCATGTCCAAGAGATGCCCCCCTCTCTCTACTGATTTTTGTTCTCTTTCCCCAGCTCTCCCTACACCTGATTCCTCCACCCTACCCTGCTTCCTATCCCACACAGTTCCCTCTGTCCATCCACCTTCCATATATTTCTTATTTCTCCCTCTGAGAATGATTCAACCATCCTCCTGTGGACCTTAATATTATCTGGCTTCTTGGTTCTATGGATTATAGTGTGGTTATCCTGTACTTTATGGCTAATATAACCACTTATAACTAAGTACATATTATGCATGTCTTCTTGGATCTGAGTTAACTCACTCAGGATGACATTTTCTAGTTCCATATATTTGCCTGCAGATTTCATAGTGTCCTTGTTTTTAATAGCTCACTAATTTTCCATTGTGTAAATGAACCACAGTTTCTGTATCCATTCTTTGGGAGAGGGACATCGAAGTTGTTTCCAGTTTCTGGCTATTATGAGTAACATTACTATAAACATAGTTGAGCAAGTGTCCTTGTGGGATGTTGGAGCCTCTTTGAGGTATATGCCCAGGAATGGTTTAGCTGGGTCTTTTGGTAGAACTATTCCCAATTTTCTGAGAATTCACCAAATTTATTTCTCCAGTGGTTAAGTGCAGATAAGAGAAATTATAGTTATATGTATATACTACAGTTGCAGATATTTTTTCTGATGCTCCTCTTAGTTTCTCACAGAAAGGCAGCACTTCTGCTTGGACTTGGGTTCCAGCAGTGGCCATGGTTCCTCCATAGTGTTGTGCTGGTTGAATATCTTGAAGCTGGTGTCTGCATTTGAGATCCTGGCTGTGCTCATGCACCATCCCTTGTGGCCACAGCTGTGGATGCTGGATCCCCATAGCTCCCTCAAATTAACATATTTTAAATACTGTAATGTCCATATTTGTTTTACATGAAAATAACCTAGTATCCAAAGCCTATTATTTGGTTTCTTAGTATGATTATAATGTTTGGGCTGAGAGGTTGGGTAGCAGGGAATAATACATGCTGTACAAACATAAGTATCAGAATTCAGTCTTAAATACTATGGGTAAAATAAAAAGGAACTTCTGTGTCTCTCAGTAAGCCAGCACTGTCAGAGCCCAGATATAGGGATTGCTGGGGCTATCTGGCCACCAACCTCATTGAGAGACACTATCTCAAAAAATAGGATGGTGGTGGTGGGTTGGGGGGGTGGCTATAGGGTAGGATATAAGACTTCCTCTGTTCCCTGTGAGTACCTGCACACACATACACACATGTCACACAATCAACACACACCCTTTGTCTCACAAACACATACACACAAAAATCAATCAAGTATTCAATCATGCTAGTGATCTTTTCTGTTTCATCTTAACAAATTTTCTCAAAAGATGAAGAATTGAAAGGAAGTGTCAGTGATACTAAACACTAAAACATTCAGAGGAGGCTGTGTTTCTTTTTGCTATATAACAACCTGTTCCTTGGAGGTTGTATTTGTACAAAAGATCTTCAAATAAACGCATTTAAATTTACAAAATACTTAAAAATAAAATACTGCTTAAATTAGATATGAATTCCCAAGTTTCACAAATGTCTAAAGTATATAAATTAATTGAGCCTATATCTGCTTTGCTCAGTCTTTACATTCTTTTCAGTGATTACCATTGGTTCTAGCATGCAATGTTTGATGTTTACTGAATGTAAAGATAGTGGAGTTCCTGAATTGTGCAACATTTTCTATGGTTTTATAAGTATACGAACAGAAGTCAATCCTCAACTTGAGATAAGTTAGATATATTTAAATCTGATGCGGAAGGAGTGCCAAGAGCTTGGTACTCACCAGTGTAAAAAGTGTATGGAATGCACAGATACCATTTGTATTGTGTTGTTTATAAATTAGTGCTCTCCGTAGATTTATTACTTAGTTCATGTCTGAGGAAAACCAGAGGCAAATATTTAAGAAAAATATAGAATATTTATTATATATCATATATTTTATATATGATATATAAAATTAAATAATTCATAAGGGACTTTTCTGGGTAAAAATTGTTCATTGAAACACCCAAAACTCAAGATCAATGAAGTTGCATTCCACCTTTTCATGGTACTGAGATTTATAACATAATGAGACACTGGCCATAGTCACAAAAACAATGGCTTGCCAGGTTCATGTCATTCTCTTTGTAAGCTAGTATTTTCAGAGGCAGCACTAAAACTGTGACAGATTTGATACTGTTGCAAATAGGAACTTCTGCTAAGTTTAATCACCCATGATGCAATGGTTTTGCTTATATGCATATTTTGAGTATCTCTCTGATGGAATCATGAGCTCAGCCAGCCTGGAAACGGGAAAAAAAATATATGTTTTGCTTTTTTAGGTGTTTGGCAGTGAAATGTGAATTGTTTGCAAGTTATTCACTGCAGCCTCTGTATGAAGATACAAATAATCTGAATGTTTAAGCAGGCACTTCAGCAATGCTGAATTAAGAGAAAAACAGTATACTTTTCTGTGCTGCTCTAGATTAGCTCTGCTCTCTAGCTATCAACTGCAATTTTTCTAATATCTCAGTCTACCAAGTTCTGAACGTACCATGTTTAACTCTGACCTACTTCCAAGTCACTTCTCCAGTGTTTAGGAACCAGGGAGGACATCCTTGAATCTAGAGTCACACTGATCTTTTGAAGTCACTTCTAACGTCTGGGCATTCTGAACCTCTCCAATTTTTCAGTTATGAAGTATCAATAACAATCTTCAAGGCTACATGATTAGTTATGATACTGTAAATATTTGCAAGAAGAATTTGTGAATGTGATTCCTCTCTCCCAGAAGTGATTCAATTAAAAGTCTCATTCTATATAGTCAGCAGGATATAAAAACATATTTATTTTTCTGGTTTTACTTTGTAGTATAGCTTTTTAAATATTTTAGACTGTTACTTAGACATGGTTTATACAGTGTAAAATTCATTTTTCTTTCACAACACTAGAAACTCACACTTATCTCTGACTGAATGTGTGTGTGTGCTCCAACATGCATAGGGAACACACATATGGTGATTTAGAGAACACGTTGTGGGAGTTAACTATGGGAGCTCAACAGTGAGTCATCAGGCTTGGAGGCAGGAACCATTATCAGTTCAGTCATCTCTAGGGCTCTACTTTGACTTCTCAATGCCTCTGAAGACATTTCTTTTTTTTTTTTTTTCTGAGTTTAAGTCCTACAACCACACCATGTTCGTGCTGCTGCTCCTAGATGGACTGTTCCCATGTGACACACTGTGCCTGTGATACTATAGTGATACACACTTAATTCTCTCAATTATGGTTTATACTTCTTGCTTGGACACTACTTCCCTGTTCTCTAGCTACTTTACTCATAGAATGTTTATTGACAATTGCCACAGCATCAGGGGAAATAAATTGAATAATGTGAAATGCTATCTGTGAAATACATTTATAGCCATTTTTCTTATAGTGTTTTTAAAATATGCCCATGAATACTGAGTTTGTTTGTAGAAAAAAGTCTGTTAAACTGTTCCACAAGAAGGGTAAAACTAGTCTATAAAACATGGATGGAGTTTTAAGATAGTGTACTATGCTTCTATGAAAGTCTGACAAATACATATATTAGTCTAAAGATATAGGTAAATGCTCAGATTCAAAGACTACTATTTTCTGACATTTAAATCTGCAATTTTTATATTGGAAAATGCATTGATTTTTTTAACATCACAATATCATTTGAGAATGTTATTTTTATATTTCCGTTATAATTTCACACACATACATAATATATTTTTATCATAATCAGCATTCTCCTTCTCTCCTCTTAAATCTGCCCTCTCCATAATTTCATGCCTTTTGTACTTTTTAATGGACTCTTTGACTTGAATTTGTGACTTCAGCAAATTTTAGGTGAAACACTGGAGCAAGGACAACTTACCAGGAATACCAACCTTTGAAAAAACTCTCTCTCTCTCTTCCTCTTAGCAGCCATAAACTTTCAAAAGAGCTCTTCTACTATCACATGCAGAAATGTTGACTATCTTTGCCTTGTGCCTAAAACCATACCTGTTGGAAATTCACTGAAGCAATGGTCCTATCATTTCCAAATGAAAGTTTTTTGCTCCAGTCCTTCCCAAACTCTAGCTCTACATTCCTTCTGTTCTCTCTCTCTCTCTCTCTCTCTCTCTCTCTCTCTCTCTCTCTCTCTCTCTCTGTGTGTGTGTGTGTGTGTGTGTGTGTGTGTGTGTGTGTGTGTAAAATGTGTACATGCTCTCTTGCTCTCTTTTTTTTTTCCTAACTGGGCTCTTATTTATATTTTTGACATTTCCATGGAAATATTTTTAGATTACTTTATCTTATAATACTTGTGTCCTTATTACACAAAACATCAGACCATCAGAGTCATGTGACCACCTACAATGGCCTGGTTCCTGCCCCATGAATAACTATTTAAGAAAATGCTTTTTAGATAGTTTTCTTTCTTTTTTCTTCAGATAACTCTAGTTTGTGTGTCAAGTTGACACAAGACAATCCAATACACCTTATAGCCTTACAAATAATTAAAAGAAAAGTACCCTACAACCTAATTCCAGAATGGGATGATATTCTAGTTTACATAAGCCTCATATAGAAATAGAAGTCTAAGAATAGAAGTATATGTCTAAGACTGTTGATGACATTTCTCTGCAATAGCTTGAAAGAGAAGCTTCCAGTACTATGGAAGGAATGTACCTATGTTTCCAGGTCAGCACCAGATTGATTTCTCTGTGTTCTGTGATTCAAATATATGATGTTTACAGGAATCGGGTCTCTCTGTCAAGTTTTGGAGTGTAGGAAGGAGCAAAAGCAATAGCCTGTTATATATGATAGTGTGTGGGGCAGATATGAGACCTGACTAACCAACAACTCAAAATGAGGTAACTGATATCTAGCACAGTTCTTGTTATTTTATTATTTTATATTTTATGGTATCTAGAAGGGCTATTGTTTCCCACAGTATAGACTATTTCCTCTTAATCTCCTTTTCTGTATGCATCTGTATATATTTTAAGAAGCTTCTAGACTAGTAGGATTTCATACAGCAGTTTTAGCAGACATCAGAGTTAGCCATCCCTCCCTGTATGCACCCTGAAACATGACTTCCCATCCCCTAACCTATTTAACAAAATCTTCCCTTCACTACCTATGTTTTGTTTTTCTTCCTTTCAAATCCACCCATATGGACCTTTATTCATTTCCTGAGTTCTCTTTGTACTCAAATTTAAACAATCATTAAATGACAAGCAATGCCAGTGTTCATGTAAGGAGAATGAAATGTTCATAAACTGTTGGCAGGTATGGAAACTGGTAAAGAAACTTTGAGAATACGTTTGGAAGTTCCTTAAAAAGCTAGAACTGGATCTACCATATTATACAGTTCCTGAGCATATTTACAAAGGACTCTGTCCTAATATGAGCATTCATATTCATTACTGGTCTTTCTATAATAACCAGAAAATGGAATCACACTATATGTCCATCAAGGTCTGAACTAATAATAAAAAAATACATGTATAAATGGATAGAAGTGAAAAAAGCTTATTCTAAATGAGGTAACCTCTACCCAATAAAATAAACACTGATCATTCTTTCTTAAATGTAGATGATAGCTTTGAATATTTCCATATGTGTGTTTAAACTGTGGTGCCCACAGTAGTCAAGGAACTAACTTGCCTTAAGTGTAGGGTTAAATAAAAGTTAAAATAGTGTAGAGTTCTTAAGTATGATGTGAAGATTCCTCCTGCCATAAGTGTAATTGCTAGTTTTAATTTTTTTCTTAATTTCCAGTGTCATTTACAGACTGTGCCAATATTGTTTTTGTCAGCATTATTGTTCATGTTTCTGAAAAGTCAGAGATTATAGAATAGAAAATAAGTAGGTTCTTTAGGTGCTCAGAACATGACTCAGAAAAAAAAATGATTAATTTGTCTAGTATGTGTTCACCAAGTCAGTGTCTACAGTGACTTGGTGTCATTGCATTGTCTGTGAATGTCATTGTCTTTCCACTTGAATGTCATTGTCTTTCCACTGAAATTCCAAGCTGATTGCAAAAAGGGTATGTTTTTGAGACTTCTAAAAATAAGTGAAATGATTTAAAAAGTACATAAGTCAGAATTCCTTCCAGGTAATAGTACAAAATACTACAAGAATTATCTTTGGTCCATTGCTTAGCACAAAGATGCCAGTAGATCTGGCATGCTAGGATTGGAGTTTGCAAAGAGACTAATGTTGGCTACAAGTGTGGATGGGTTATTCCTGTCGGACCACAAAATTTTTGCAACAAAATCTTAGGAGATTTTTGATAGTCATTTGTAGAAAAAGACTATGATAAAGCAAACAGATTTTTAAATCCTGATGAAAATATTTTTTAAAAAATGTATTTAATGATACTCAATATATCTCCAGGCCCCCAAATATCTCTATTTGTGTTTTGTAGTTCTTAGAGTAAGAAATCATAAACATTCCAAATAATATTTAAATTTGTTTCCCAAAGCAGATTGTAAATTATGGGTAAGAGACATA
The DNA here is from genome assembly GCF_000001635.26 of Mus musculus. NCBI lineage: Eukaryota > Metazoa > Chordata > Mammalia > Rodentia > Muridae > Mus > Mus musculus. Next base: position 23,502,405 of record NC_000070.6, read on the forward strand.
TGAAAATGAAATTCACACAGATATCTCCTGTAATAAAAAATCAATTTTTACTACATATATCAACCCAGGCAAATAAACACATTTGGGAAATGAACCTCATTCTTTCTATATAACCCAATTCAAATATAAATTTCACTATTAAAATTTTATTATATTAACTCTATGCTATGATGCACTTTTCTTTGTGTACCAAGATTGTTTTCAAGTTCTGATTAATTACTTATTGTCTTAGTCAGGGTTTCTATTCCTGCACAAACATCATGACCAAGAAGCAAGTTGGGGAGGAAAGGGTTTATTTGGATTACACTTCCATACTGCTGTTCATCACCAAAGGAAGTCAGGACTGGAACTCAAGCAGGTCAGAAAGCAGGAGCTGATGCAGAGGCCATGGAGAGATGTTCTTTACTGGCTTGCCTCCCCTGGCTTGCTCTGCTTGCTCTCTTATAGAACTCAAGACTACCAGTCCAGGGATGGTCCCACCCACAAGGGGCCTTTCCCCCTTGATCACTAATTAAGAAAATGCCTTACAGTTGGATCTCATGAAGGCATTTCCTCAACTGAAGCTCCTTTCTCTGTGATAATTCCAGCTGTGTCAAGTTGACACAAAACTAGCCAGAACACTTAACAAATCAGATTTATATTATTAAGAATTAATAAGAGTATTATAAAGTAGTTTTAAGAATTTGTATGTATCCTTTATTATTGTTATCATTATTATATCTTTATTTTTACAGTCCAGTCCATATTCCCGTCCTGTTTCACACTCTGACAGTTTCTCATACCATTCCTCCTTCTCTGTCTCCAAAAGGATCTCCCCTTCCCCTAACCCCCTTCCATATCCTCCTCCTTCCTGGGGCCTCGAGTCTCTCAAGAGTTAGGTGCCTCATCTATCATGTCAGGGGCCTAATATCAGCTAGTGTATGTTGTTTGATTCTTGGCTCAGTGCAAGAGATCTCGGGTGGGGGGTGTCCTTTTTTGTTTGTTTGTTTTTGTTTTGTTTTGTTTTTGTTTGTTTATTTGTTTTTAGAGACAGGGTTTCTCTGTATAGTCCTGGTTGTCCTGGAATTCACTCTGTAGACCTGGCTGACCTCGAACTCGGAAATCTGCCTGCCTCTGCCTCCCAAGTGCTAGGATCGGGGGTCCTTTCAATTAGGAAGTATATAATTTTGCCACAGGTTAGACTTGATAGAAATTCAAGGTTACCTAAATCTAACTACTATACCCTGTAGAACATTGCATAATTGCATGCATATGTGACTTTTTAAAAAATATTTTAAAGTTTATAACACACAAATATTAACTGTTCTCCAAGCACAACTTAGATATTGTCAGTTCATTTAATAATACTAATACACATTTTAATTTACAAGTCACTTCACTACCAACATATTTAAAAGTTATCTTAATGATAATTTCAATAAAATTATTATTTTATTATGTTTTTTAATATTCTTATAGTAAGGAAACTAGTTTCACTGACATTGAGCACTGGATAACCATTGTGCATTCCCTTGGGAAGAATATTTTCCTTCTCAGAATTCCTTAGTGGCTATAGATATGAAAACATAAATACTAGTAACATTATAAGCAGGCTGGATTTATGAACTTGGGAATTTATATGTATAGACATATACTATTTATGTGATAATTAATACAAAATGCATCATGGATTTAAAAGAAGATCAAAGAGGGGTATGTGGAAGGGTATGGAGAGAGAAAGGGACAGGGAAAATGGTATAATTATATTATAATCTCATAACATAAAAGGAATAATTAGGGTTTTTTTTTATAAAACAGTTTTTCTGCATCCAGTTCAAGAGTTGTTTTTTGTCTTTTGTTGCTGTTTGCTTGTTTTGCAATTGCATTAAGTTATTTACAACAAATCAGTTTTGAATCAGAGAAACTTAAAGAAGAAAACAATGGCTCTGGATTTCATTTATGTTAAACTTTTTCCCATTGTGATGATTCTCCCACCATTTAAAACACATCATTGATGATGTTCATACATATAATACAGGAGATACTGTCTGTAGACTTTCTATCAGATTCATTACAGTTGTAAAACTTTAGCAATAAAACAAAAATGAACCTAGACACTAGAAGCTTAACATTCTCCATTCAGTTAAACAAAATTCACATATATTGCATATAAAATCATAGTAAATTAGTTTTAAAATATAAAAACAAGAGTTGTTAGTGTGTTGGTAGGTTATGCTTATTCTATTACACTTACCAACAAAAAGATTCGTCACAAATTTGTTGATTATGCTAACACAAATGTTCTGAAAACAACACTAGCTTGCTCACATCTTTGAGTTTTCCCCATCTGCAGGGAGGGGTATGGGAGAGGAGACATCTCTAGAAAAGCTACTTTGTTAATCTTTGAAACAACACTGCTTTTTATTCATTTGGATTTTATTTCATTCTTGTAGGCTTAACATCTCACTGCATGAACAAAGAAAATACCATGTGAAAAGGGCTTCAGGCTAGCTACTTCCAAAAGGATTCAACCTTCCAAGTGCTATCAATATCAGCCGCACACCCACACAGTTAGCACTTTTGAATACATTTACTGAAAACCATTAATAAAGCAACAGTCTTACTCTGGTTCTTAACCATGTGTCACAGTGAAATAAGTTCATGTAAATCTGTGAACTGCACGACAACGATCAAATTAACAGTCATTTCAAGAAAAAAAAATGCCCCTCAGGCTGAAAAATAATTAGTAGTCTCTCACTATCTTTTCTCCTAATAAAAATCACGATATTATTGTTGACTGTGCTAATAAAACACCTCCCGTGACCCTGATGTAGCTTGATGTAAAATGTAAGGACTGTTCTATTGTGCAGCCTCACACATCTTTTATTGAACATTTCCATTTGGCTCTTCATCTGGGAACACAAGGGCTCATAGACGCTGAAGAACTTTTGTTACAGTATAATGCAACCCTCACTTGTTTGTTACTGCAGCTAATAAAACACCTGCTTTAAAATTCATTATCATTAAAATCTAACTTTTAACTCCAAAGCTGATACTTAGACCTATGGCTGTGGGAAGGAATAAGAGCAAGAAACAGAGAAATCAAACAGGACAAACCCAGTTGGTGCATAAGCAACACACAGCTATCAGAAACACTGCTGTAACATAATTTCCAAGATCTTGATACTTAGAAACATTAAAAATTTCTTCAACATATTTTGGAGGCATGACTTATCTGCTGTAACTACTTTCTGTATTATTTTGCACTAAACAGTATTGTAGGTCCTTTAGGGACAGAAGAAAGTAGATATATATTTTTCTCTTTAATTTACCAAAGACGGGAGCTGGTTAGTTTTGTGTGTGAAAGTGGACAATAAATTGGGTACTACTTGTATAAACACAAAATTCTAATAAATTCAGAAAAACACTGAAGTATATTAATCACAACATTGAAGAGTTCCTACATATCAGTAACACAATTTATGAACATTCTGGTTTCAAGAACTGATAAGACTTAACTGATATCTTTGGATGTATGATGATGTGAGCAAGATAACGTCTTTGCTTGGGATCCAGGGGAAAAATTCACAACATAATCAAATGCAACAAAAGCCAGGACATGACCAGTTTTCCTAGTGATGATGTACTCTGAAGAAAATATGTTTATTGAATTTTGGAAAACTTTTAGTATAGACCTTTTTTTGGCATGTAATATTTATATTTTAATCCCCAGTGCGTTTTTATTGGTTATTTTATTTATTTACATTTCAAATGTTATTTCCCTTCCTGGTTTATCCTCCCCCAGCAAGCCCCCAATTCCATCCCCTCTCCCCCTGCATCTGTGAGGGTGCTCCCCCACAACCCACTCTTTCTCTACAGGACCAAGGGCCTCTTCTCCCATTGATGCCAGATAAGGCAATTCTTTGCTACATATGCAGCTGGAGCCATGGGTCCCTCCATGTGTATTCTTTGGTTAGTGGTTTAGTCCCTGGGAAATCTGAGGGTCTGATTGGTTGATATTGTTGTTCTTCCTATGGTTGCAAACCCCTTCAGCTCCTTCAGTCCTTCCCCTAACCCCACTGGGGTCCCAGTGTTCAGTCTGATGGTTGGCTGTCAGCATCTGCATCTGTATTGGTCATGCTAGACCTTTTAAGAAATGTGCAATATAGATGATACTAAAAAAACAAACCTACAACAAACAAAACAAAAATGGGTATTTCAGTTGTGCATGTCTCCCCCAAAATATATAAGTTTTAAGGTGTTTTGTATCTTTGGCAGCTTAACAAAAATTGCATATAAATTAGAAATGAATAGTAAGCAGTATGCAATTGGATAGCAAAAATAACTGTCAAAATTACAGGAAAAAAATTGTAGCAATTTCTAAAAAAATATATAAATAAATAAAAATAAAAATAAAAATGCCCCGTCCCTAAACAAAGGAATTTGTATGCTTTGCTTAAATTTTTTATAAACCTCACATTTTCATCATTCTACTTAATACCTACTTAAGTGGGTTTGCATTGAGTGCTATCTTATAAACTATTTTGAAGGTCTAGTAGACTTGGAAATATCAGATTTTGCCAAGATAAACATTTGTAGGACTCTAATGTGGTCAGGAGCACTTGAAACTCTCTGGAAAGAAGCACACACAATCCAGTGGTTGATGAGCAAAGACAGGATCTTGGGCCCTCTCCCAAAAGAGGCTAGATGCTGTGTTCTTAAGGATTCAGGGAGATATTAGTGCAACTATACGGTGATAGAGCTTAAACTCATTTTGACAGTCTCACCTAGTAATAAAGATAAACCCTTACATTTAGGTGCTTCAGATGACATCAAGTTCACAAACACTGTCACTATCAGAACACATCAAAACATTATTTCAATAAGCAGATGGAGATAACCGATGTCTATAATTTCTCTGTTTTAGAGAAAAATCTATGATTTAATATAATGACTGACAATCTCTAAAGAATGATTTGCTTTGCTCCCATTTCTAGACAAAGTCCAAAAACCTGGCAGTCCCATTGGTACCGATTTGGGAATTTGACTAAGAGTGAACAGCATCCTAATGGTGTGTACATGGAGAAAGGTATCACATCTTGAAACAGGAAGACAGAGACAGAGTTCATAGCCCCTACTTCTTATCCAAAGGCATCTCCAAGTGACCTCCACTAGGACTCACATCTTGAGATTCTCATCTCCCAGCACTGTAGACCAAGCTTAAAATAGACAAGACCTTCAGATAAGAAAATATATCCAAATCAAAGAACACTCTTTTGGAACTTTGAGATTCTTTCATGCCTTATGTTATACTCTTTTTTACAACAAAGCAATGCTAATACTTTGCAGAGAATGATTAATTCCTGAATAAACTAGTTAGTGCCTAAATGATTCTATATGTTTAATTACTAAATATGGTATCCACCAATATTTTTCAGCATGAAGTGAACTCCACTGAGGTTTCCCTTTCTCGCCTTCCCACCATCTTCCTTTCCCTACTTTTAAATACTGAAGCCTAATTAAAACGAGTCAGGCAGAGATGCACCATAGCTTTAGATATTACAAGCTGTTAGGTTTCTGAATAATAAGCACACCCTTCTCAATATTGCTTTTGTATATAAAGTACATGGGTTGTTTTGACAAGCCATTTCTACTCTCTGAGTTTTATAACTTTAGTTTCACAAAAGTGATTTTTTAAAAAAAGAAGAAACAGATGCAACTGTCAAAGCAGACCAAAGGAACTATGCAAAAAGAAAAATACATAGTTTTTTTGAAGAAGCCAAACTTATAAGTTTGCTTTTGCATTCAGTTATCTCTCTCCAGAAAGGTATGGCTTTATGTGAAAATGTTCATTATGGCAGATAAAATGGAATAGACATTATATAATTATATAATAAATAAATAATAAAATTAAGAATACTACCTCAACTATAAAAACAAGTTAAAAAAAAAAAGGTTTTTTATAAGGTGTCACTCTGCTCCTAGCCATTCAGTCATTGTTTTCTCTCCTTTTACATTCTGGATTTGCAAATGCTGACCAAACTGGAAACTCTGTGCACAGAAGTTTTATATGGAGCAAGCAGTATACAGTATAATTTAGAGTTAAAATAAATCATCACAAAGCCTGGTAACATACTGCAGATCTTAAAGTGATTTGATTGGGTTCAATTTAAAGTGTCAAATTGATGGACCATTTGCGTTTCATCTTATAAGAAGTATCTGTTCCGATTATTTGTCCATTTTAGACTTAATTACTTTTTTCCACTCAGGATCACAGTTACTGGTAGAGTTCAGTATTATATTTCTCTAGCCTTAGCCTCCTGAGAGTTAGATTACTAAATCACAATTAGTTACATGATTTTGTTGCACTAGTTATCATTCTATTTCTTATATTTTTTGCATAAAAACCCTTTGTGTGGGAATTTTTGACAAATATTTTTTTACTCTATATGTTGTCACTTCAACTATTGAATGTATATCCTTTGTTATGCAAAAGCTTTTAAATATGATAATCCTACTTTGAGATAGCAGGACAATGTAAATCAAAGCTATAATGATATAATTCCAATTCTTAGTTAGAATTCTTATTGTCTTTTGATAAATGTAAAAAAATAAAGAGTCACAGAAATGTATAAATCAATAAATTCTCAGATACTATCAGTAGGAGAGTATAGACTAATTTAAATTACACGTGCACAAACACACACACAAATAAATCAGTATAACACAGAGATATTTTAAATGCCAGTATTTACTATAGCTCTACTCAGAATAGCCAAGACTAGGTGTTCATTAATAGATGAACGATTAAGGAAAGATGTGCTACATAGTATTATTTCATGATAAGGAAAAATTAAAATATGCCATCCATATAATGAATAGAATCAGAGTACTTTCACCAAGTGAAAAAGCCACAATGACAAATAGTATAGGTTTGTCTTGATTTGTGGTAAGTAAAAATTTGATCTGAATGTAGATTTACTAAGGTTCCAAAGAGTGTATTTGAGATGAAGGAATAAAATGGAAGTTGGGTTTCATGAGTGCCTGCTCTATGATGCATAGAATATTCAAGGAACTCAACTAATATTTACAGTCCATACATTTTAAAGAAAAGTAAAAATAAGTTTTTTCATCTCATATGAGGTTTCTTGAGTATGAATTTGATAATGGTAGTGAATAATTCAAAACCAATATACATTTAAGAATGAAAACTCCTTTCAATATATACACAAAAATAACTCCTAGCTCATGGTAGTAATTTAATAGAAGAAGAATAAAGATAAATAAAAATGCACACAAGCACAATCCTTCCCTAAATGATTCAATGATGTTGAAGTGAAGATTTTCTTAATTTGTCACTAAAAGGCAAAATTTTTATAAAATATGCATATGGATTGTTTTATTATTATCGCATCAGGTTTTTTTTTTTAATACAGAGAACCATTCATAGTCATACTGCTATAGAACTATTTTTTTCTCAACTGAAATAGTTTTTCCTAGATGTTTATAGGTGTCTCCGAAAAAATTTGAGGCTTGTATTATCTGAAGGTTTGATTGAGCTGAGCATTCAATGTGGCAGGAAGTACACACTAAAAGTCATGGGTTACTGAGCTAAGCCAGAAGACCAGCACCTCCACAGGGGACATTTTGTAGAACTCAGATTCCTCAACATATTCTTGCTTTCAGAAAGTATCATATACCCACAAATCCAGAAGGAAGTTGCAAAGGTCAAAATGACCTGATCATATGTATCCCAGGAAATCATATAGCTACAGGAAAAGCAAGGTGGAACATTCCAGTATGATTCAAGAGGAGAGAAATTGGATATATATATATATATATATATATATATATATATATATATATATATATATATGCAGGCCAAAAAGGAAATGGTGGTGGAATGGTGGTTATCTTTCACTATTGCAGCTTTGTAGTGGTTTTTCCCCTTTACACACACACACATACATACAAAATGGTGTCTCAGAATTAAGATTTTTCCAGAAGAAAAAAACAAAATAATTGATAGTACAAAATATTTTAAGTTGCTGTAAAAATGGCAAGTACTTGGTAAACTACGAAGCAAAATGGAAATATAATTGCCTTACTATATCTGCAGTAACCCAACTGTTACAGCAAGTGAAGGTTCATGGTCCTGATTACATATGGATTTGAATGGAATAAATACTCCCAAGTCTATTTTGCAGCTAAGGCTCAAGTTAAAATGGTAGGTGGTGTCTTTCACTTTTATGAGGGATGGAGAAGTTAACTTCTGCCTGAAGATACAAATTAAATAGATACTAAAATGGGATTATCACCCTGGGTCTTTGCCGTATTGAACATGTTATTCAGTAAACAATGCATTCTAAAAACCTATGGAGAAATTAGTGGTACAAACAGGGGTGTGGGCAAGGAGAAGAAATAAGAGATTGGGACAGTCTAGTGAGGAGCCTTCACTGTAAGTCACTCCAACAAAAATGTTTGGTCATCCTAACTTGCCAGAGTTACTGTGTCTTACAGTATCCACACTATGTTAAACACACACACACACACACACACACACACACACACGAAAAAACAGAACCTATGGAGAGTGGAGAGAGAACAATGGTGTGAGGTCATGGAGCAGGCTGCCAGTGGGGCACAGAATGGCAAGTGCTGGTGCATGGGAAACAGTGACAAGTGATGACAATGGTATACAGGGTAGACGAGAGGGGTGAGAATGTCCCTCCCTCGGCACTCACACCCCTGCTGCTGAGGAGGCTTTTGGGTATGTATAGAGCTGGTGGGAATCTGGGAAAGGGGGGAACAGCCATGTGCAGCAGATATGGCATAGTCTGAGTTTAAACAGAAAGCATGCCCATAGCAAAACGAGTTAATTAAAATTTTCAGTAAGGTAACAATTGAAACCCATTCTGCACAAATATATTTCTCTTTTTGCCATGGTTATAGTTCAGTCTTTAATATGGGAAAAATATTAGGAGCAACCACAACTTCATTTCTCTAAGCAGTGTTTAATAGTTTTAGGATGGAGATAATTTTTCTAAGAAAACACTTTGAAAAAATTATGAGTAAAGGTATATAATCGTGTTAAACACCACCTATTATGTTGGAATTCTTCTTTACAACTGACTTAAATATGTTACCAGTTAGAAAACCAATCTAGCGAATGTTGTTTATTAGACTTGAAAATCTCATCATCAAAGTCTTCTCAAAAATGCTTGAAAGAATGAGCAACTTTTTAAATGTATGTTTTGAATCACTTGGCTAATATATTAAGTGATCTCAAATTGCGCTTGACAACACTAGTATAACTTGTAGTTCCGGGGAACAAACTTGTTTTACTAAAAAAAAAATCAAATTGTAAATGTGCCTGTGTCTCTTATCTATGCATTCATTTAAAATCCACCCCATCCTATTATGAATAATACTTTCTAGCTATTTTATGATCCATGTTTTTGCTACAAAATGCACAAAAGTAAATAGCCAATGTGAAAGTTTTAGAAATACACTACACAGTAACTCAGTTTCCAAAAAAGTTTTACTCTACCCTAAGGAGTCAAAACCAAAAATGCCCATGCAGCAGAAATATCATTCCGCATGTTACATTTAGCCGTGCAAGCCAACCAAGCTCAAATTAATTGTACTGACTAAACTTTCCTTCTCAGAGAAAATTAAAGATATGCTGTTGTCAACACTTGAGCACAACCTCATGACACTTAAATGCAGAGAAGGGTGTGACATCCTGCCCCGGCTGCCTCGCGCTAATTAATCACTCTGGTATTTAGGACCATTCAAGCAGACAAATTAATGGGGAATAATTAGTGTATCTTTGTTCCAGCTCAGCTTTGCACACCAGACACTCTTGGGGAGAGGGAAGCTTGTGGAGTGCAGCCATTAGCATGCACATAGTTTCACTTCTGTTTTGCAAGTTCTTCTGAGATTAAGAGAAAGGCCAAATTAGCAGACGTGTGAGTGGGGTTAGGACACCCTTCTGGAAAGAAAGCTCTCTGGGCATCAGCCTTCAAATGCACATTGATCATCCAGACATTGAATTTCATGAAACCCAATTAAGCTTTAGGGAAAATACAATTTAGAAAAATAAGTAGTATGGGTGGGAAATCATTTTTCTTTATACCACTTCTATTATATTTATTTCTATAATATAGAATTGAATGCTAGCGAATTTATTTATTTATTTATTTATTTATTTATCTTATTTATGCTAGCAAATTTATTTATTTATTTATCTTATTTATTATATTGTTGGGTTTTTTAAATTTTACTGAAAATGGATTTGATCAACAAACAGCACTTACACATTTTGTAATTAAATAGTTTAATCCATTTAACCTCTCGCCATTTCCTAAAAACTCTCTGTAGATAATCCCTACAGCCATAATACTTAAATTTTTTCTTTTTCTTTTGATAGGAATCATAGACTATAATATTCAGACAGTCTCCATCCATAGCCAGTGTGACAGTACTGATTATTTTCTGCTCCACTTTATAGCAGTGTCCTATATACACTGCTGACTGGTTTCAGTCATGTAGAGTAAAGGACTACATATACATCCTTGTTTTAAACACTAAAACTTAAATATTGGTGTCAAATATCAATTGAACTCACTACTGAAAAAAATGACAAAAACAAAATCTAGTGAGTTACAAGTGTTCAAATTTTCCTGAATTAAACATAGCATTTCTATTGGCTATATCAATTTCACTCCTCACCAGACAAAAGACCTCACATTTTTCTACAAATAAAACTTCAAACTACAGATTTTTTACTGATGATAAATTTTCTGAAGTACTGTTAACAGTGTGCTATATACACAACTTATCTAAGCATACTACATATGAGTGATGTGAATATATGCATGTTCCTTCATATAATCACACAGGTTTTGGTGGTACATGTGTACAAGATTTTCAAATATATCTTTTTCATTTCTAATGCAATCTACAAAAGGGAGAATCGATGTTTGCCTCCCTAAGGTTGCTATGGGTTCTACTTTCTAAGTTTTACTATGTAACTGTCCAGATAAGAATGATTGCACTCACCATATAGACAGCATTCCTGAAAAATCTCATACCCATTACACAGTCTCACACCCTGAAATCTTTACCTTGAAGGGTAAGTGTGATGCATGGAAGGCCGTCCCTACAGGCTCAGAGGGTGATGAAATTAAGATCATAGAAGTCAGAAAGCATTATGCTCAAAGTAGGAGCTCAAAACTTTTAGAAAGATTTTTCACCACCTAAAATAAAAAGGTAAATTTAGTGTTTAGCACTATGAATGGATTCACTCCTGTTAATAGCACATAACTAAAATGATATAAAAGAGTAATTTCCCTGCCTGCCACAATTTAGGATGCTTTTTAACCACACTCAAGTTCTACATTTAATAAAAATGTACTTGTAAGCATATTGCTCTTGAATTTGTTCTGGTGAGGGAAGGGGGAAACGATAAATCACAAAACCACACATTCTCACAATTTCTTAGAGGCAAGGAATGAATCTCTCTCCAGTCTCCTATGAGACACTAAATTACTGCCTACCCTCAGCACAGATGCCATTAGAAAGGCCTCCATCCTGGGAGTGGGTCCTCCTAGATCTTTGAAGGCGCCTAATCCTCATTAAAGGCAAACCCTGGGCTTAGGAGGGGCTGTGCTGGCATCAAGGCACCTGGCAATGACTAAAAGCGCTGTCCCCATGTGCGGCTGCTGCTGAGCAGCAGAATGTAATTTAGTCGCACCAGCAGGAGCAGGGGTCAATGATTTTATATTAATGGGGATCACGACAGTTCTAAGCTGTGGCGTGCTTTGAAATAAGTGTTTTACACCACGGCAGCAAAGAGAGCCGAGCTGGGGAAATGAGCTGTGTCACCGTCTCCTCATGCCTTGCAGCAAACACTGGAATGTTTTTAGTTGCTACAGACTGTGCCATCATAATATTTTATAAACAACAATTACCTTTTTCATTTCAAAAAACCCAAACTCCTGAAGTAATTCTGCTAAAGAAGCTATTGATGATGAACGAGTTCCTTTCTAATAAAGCTACATACCAAGCATGCAGCTGAAACAATGGATGAACTACACATGGGATGTTCAGGCTGTGCATGAGTCTTCTGTAATTGTCAGATGTGTCCTTACCCACTTTTGACAGGCTATCCAAAGTGTCCACACCTAAAACAAAAAAGACGAAAGTGGAGTTTTGGATAATGATGTAAATTTTAGTCAGGTTTTGACCTTTTACTGTGATAGAAAGTACCATTATCTCATTCTATTGAAATTTAACTAAAACAATATTAATTTTCATGAATACATTTTTTACCATATATATATATATATATATATATATATATATACACATACATATATATATATATTGCCACAGGGGTGTTTCATCAAAGTAGTAATTAGGAATGAAGTGCAAAAATGCTATTTCTATGAGTATCTGTGAACAATCACATTTTGAAGAATTGGGGGTTTCAGTTTTCTTGAAATGGTCATATGAAAAGGTATGTTATATGTAGGGGAATATAGAGTTATTGCAAGGAAGAAGTCTTCTTCAGTTTGCAAACTTTCTTTGAATTGACTAGGCCAAACATATCAGAAACAACAGTGATAAACAAGCACTTCTTCCAAATATGACTGATTAGTAGACACATCTTCATTAAATGATTAATGGCTATCCAAGAGTTAATTAAAAAATAACTACTGGAAAATGTGTGTTTGTTGACCAGAAAAATAAAATCTATTCTTATACATTAGATCTTGAAAAAAACAATTGATTAATTTTCAATATTTCTCTCATGCACAAGAATAGTCTTAGCTGGGCTTTGGGGTTATTGAACAATTACTGAAGAGCAGGGTAGTATAATTAAAGACTGAATTACATGCCACCTCAAAAACACTTCAATAAAGCAAAACCCAAGCTTCACTAGTCTGTTAGAGATGCACATTCCAAAGATTATCTTTGAAACAATTAAGCTGTGACAGTTAGTCTATGCAAAAGCCCACTGTGCCCCCCTCCCCCACACACACTCACACAAGTTAGGGAAGAGAGTGTTCAGTAATCAGGCATGTTAAGAGGTACAACATATCATTTCTCTTAGAGTGTCTGGATACAACATATTAAAGAGTCTGAGAAGTGTCAGTGTTCTTCAAATCTTCATTCAACACATTTCACATTTTATAATTACTTTTTCCCTGAACCCACAGTCACTACTTCCCCTTTAAAAACGCACTGTGGCATGAAGTTCTGCCAGAGATACAAAAATTTGTGAATATGCATTTTCATTAGGTGACACCAGTAGATCAAATCTGTATCCCAAGTTCATTCCTCTGTTTGTAGAAAACTGGCTGAAGATTTGGTGATATTGAAATGTTGTGTTTTTAGATTGCATGAAGACAACTTTATATTAAAAATTACTATCTACCCAAATTGGAGAAACATTCCATTATTCCAATAACAAAAATACAAAGAATGGTTGTCCCATTTTTGTCTCCAAATATGAAGATATGAATCAGCACAGGTTGTGTTTTGATGTGGCGACTTGACTAACTCATCACACTGTTATGATTTGGAATGTGAAATGTTTCAGATATTCTTAGACTAGAGTTGCACGGAGCCTGATGTGGGCAATCAGAGCCAAGATGGGAGCAAGATGAATGAGGTCCTTTCATGATCACAAGATATGAGGAGGAACAAAAATCCAGTAATCAGGATCCATAACAGTTTAATCAGATTTTTATATTAAAATTTATGCAAATAAACCCATGGTGAGCAAAATATCAAAATTTTAAATAAGGACAGGATTAGTGTTGCTCATGGATCATTTTGCTTCAGGCTCCAATGTGGCTAAGCATAGGACTGGGAATAAGAAATCACCAGGAGAAAAGCTGTGAAAGTGAGAGAAGCGCTGGCTTGAAAGCCGAAATTAGTTCTGATTCATTAACAGCTAAACAACTTTCACAAGCCCACAGCATAGCATGCTCTGTTCACTTACTGATGGAGACAAGAGGACTTCTCAAATTGTTGTGGAAAACGTTGATTCAATGAGGTCGTAGATGTTCAAAGGGAACATAGAACTAATCACAATTTCATTTTTCAATCAGTTTGTTTCATGTGTATCACATGTGTGCGCCTGGTACCCACAGGGGTCAGGAGAGGGACTTGGATACCTTGCAATGGGAGTGAAACATGGTTGTGATGTGCCATATGGGTCCTGGGAGCCAAACCTGGGTCTTCTTTAAGGACAAGTACTCTTAAGCACTAAGCCATTTCTCCGGAACCAGTAATAATTTTTTTTTAACTGAACATAGCAGTTTATTAGAACAACAACAACCAAAAAAATCAAGACAAGTCTGATTTCAAATTTTCAATATAAAAGCAAAAGTATGTAAGGCAACAGCTGTTCAACTTCCAACTCTATAGGCCCCTAACAAAACAGCCCCATGTTTAAATTTCTCCAGCACACAATCCAGTAGAAATGCTCAACTCTAATCAACTAATAACCAACGTGAATAGAACCTTAGAAAAGAAGTTATATTACTTCCCTTCACCCTCTCCTCTTATAGTGGGAGGAACAGGTATCAGGAGATATAAAAGTCAAAGGAAGAAGAATTATAATGAAAAAAAAATCCAAAAGCTGCTGCTGTTTGGAATAGAAAAGAAGACAGTATTTTACAAATGTTCAAAAACTGCAAGACATTAACACAATTCATTCACTATCACTCCTAACTTGAAAGAATAGAGAACAGTATCTCATCATATAAACTGTTATGTTCAGGTTCACAAAAAACTATGGATGTAGTTTTAGGCTTTATGAAGGAAAACAGGTTCAGTTCAAATCATTGAATACTATACATCTAGTCTGACTGTATTGGTGTTCACTGTCACCCTGAACAACTATAAACAATAGCATGTAACTCCATGGGAAGCTTAAGGATTGAAGATATGTACACAGCTAGTTAGATCTCCCCTGCTTCACGCTCTTCAGAGCTCCTCCTGTCTTCTGATCTGCCATTAGCACTCTCATAGGACCGCTTCTTATCTTTTCGATCTCGGTCACGAGGTGATCTGTCTCTTGAACTCCTGTCTCTGTCACGTGATGCTAAGTATTGATCTCCGAATCTTTCTTTTGAGGATCTCCTCCTGGATCGCTCTCTGCTCCTATCTCTTGAACTGTGCCGACTTCTCTGGTGGCTATGGCTGCGGCTTCGGCTACTGGACCTGGACCTGTGGCGATGGCGTTTCTCACGAGACTTGGATCGAGTCCTCCTCTTGCGTCCTCGTGACATGGAGCGAGATCGGTGTCTGCGATGCTCTCTGGATCTAGATCTCCTCAGTTTCTCCCGTTCTTCTCTCTCCCTCTCTTCTCTTCGTTTCAGACGTTCCTGGTTTCTCTTCTCCTGCTTCTCAGCTACAACTCTAATTCTTCCAGCTTCTCTCTTATTTCAATAAATCCCAGGTGCAATTTACCCCCAAAATGATCAGCAAGTCGTCTGTCATTATCATGAAGACCTAAACACACAGAGCAGACTTCATAGACACGAAGTTACTGCTGTTGAAAGCTGGAAGCTGGAAGCGTAGAATTCCGATAAACTTCCTCTGCTTCTGTTTTCTTTGCCTGTGCTTTCTCTACTTCATCCATGACTTTCTGAGATTCTTCCACATTTCCTTCAGCTCCTAGTTGTTCCACTTTGGCCAACAACTTGCCTATTTCCTCATTTAACTCATGAACACGCTCTGCCTTTGCAGCCACTTCAGCACGTATCTCTTCTTGAGTTTCTGCTAATCTTTTCTTAGGTACTTCTGTTCTTCTATCACAATCTGCAATGAATGACTGCAGATGATCCATGGCATCAAGTTCAAAGAAAAAGTCTTGTTCTTTGGACACAATTTCATAATCTGCTCTTAAAGCCAGGTCATGGACTTTCAAGCATTCTCCAAGATCCATTCTTGTTCCAGAAAGGACATCGTGGGGGCAACAGTTGAGAAGGTGGCTCTTTCATACTCTGTCATCACTGAATTTGATTCGTTGACGAGTAGTTTCTCGGCTCGGCGAATGCGGGGCCTTTATGAAACTCCCTTGCAGATTGAAGTAGGCAGGCATAGATACATTGAACCCATTCTCTCCGATGCTCCCTGTATTTTTTTAAGATGTGAGTGGATGACCATGCTATGTGATCAACAACATATTCTTGAGACAGGATAAAAGAGTCAGCAAGGGCAGCTGGTTAAATTCTTTTCACATTGAGTCAAATAGGTCAAACATCAGTTGTACATGGTTCACAACCTGGTTCACTCCCTCATTTTTTTCTTCAATATGATGATCCAATTTCTTTCGTCTTCTTAGTCTACAATTTCTTCAAAGACTGATTAGGGTGGATAGGCCTGTTTATATTTCCTCAAAAGTAGCAGTTCTGAACTGCTTCACACATCTTTTTTTTTCCCCGTTGAAACCTACATTGACCTCAAAACTCATCATCTTCCAGCTTCAGCCTCCCAAATGGTAGAATGTTGAGGAGTGCTAAACAACTGCAGAGATTCCAAGATAACAGGGTTCTATGAGGTTGAGATTTTTATTGTTTTCTGGGCTGCTGCGGTACCCTGCTTCCATTTATGCAGTATGCCAGGCATCGGCACGATTTTCAGTGGCACACAGGCGGTTGCCACCACCAGGGCCCGTCCTGAGAGGTGCCCATTAACTGGTCCAGCATAGCGTGCATCTGGGCCTGCGCCAACATGGCGGCAGCGTAGCAGGCGGGCGGTCCGGCAGACAGGCAGGCGGGGGTGGGGCACGGGCCCGGCCCTGGAGGGAGGGGGACGAGGGGAAGGGGTGGGGGAAGTGCGGTGCTGTCTGGGTGGCCGCCACGGCCTCGAGGCCCGCGAATAGGGAGTCGGGGGGTCGTAGAGAGTCCAGGCTGCGCTCCTCAGGACGGCTTGGACATGGAAGATGGCAGCCCCCTAGAAAGTGAGCCCTGGTGCCCTCACTCTCCATCCGGTTCCTGAGACAGACGCAACACAGGCTAAGCCGACTCTCACCTCCTCCCCGACACCAACACCCTCCAGAAGCCGTCAACCCCCCCCCCAAAAAAAATTTATATTAAATCAATGTAAGAAAACTAAACTGGATTTAGTAAATTATTTAGGAGGTTTCACATGTCACTTTAAATAATATTTAGTATATAAAATACCATTGAATCTTCAAACATGGCTTATTTTTGTTGATCTTCCTATTTATTCTCTTACTTATTCATTCCTGCCTTCTGTTTTCTAGTCAAACAAGTTTTTTTGCCCTACCTGCTTTCTTAACTCTTTTTTTCCATTTTTGGGCTTCATTGTCCAGTTTCATGATCCATCCCAAACTCATGGACATATGTACATACATACATAGATACATATACATAAATATGTGTATATACAAACATACATGACTTAGTTTGGGGTTTCATTACTGAGAAGAGACACCATGACTAAGGCAACTCTTCTGAAAGACAACAATTAAATCAGGGCTGGCTTACATGTTCTAAGATTTAGTCCACTGTTATCTTAGCAGGAAGCATGGCACCATTCAAGCAGGCATGGCACTTGAGAAGCTGAGAGTACCTCATCTTGTCCTGAAGACAAAGATGAAGACACTAACATCCTCAGGCAGCTAGAAAGAAGCCATCTCAAAGCCTAATGCCACAGTGTCACAGTTTCTCCAAGGCCACAGCTGCTCCATACCTTCTAATACTCCCTAATACTCCTAATAGTGCCAATCCATGGGCATAATAGAATATATATATATATATATATATATATATATATATATATATATATATATATATAGTGTGTGTGTGTTTGTTATATATATTGTATATATGTATATTTATTATATATATTATATATACATATACACACATAATTTACACATATATGTATATATATATATAATTAAAGCCTAAGATCAATATATTAAGATATGAATATGGTATTATTCTAAGTTACCTCATATAGTATAATGATGTTCAGATCCATCTTTTTTTCTTAAATTTCAGTTACAGTTTTAGGGATGAAAAATAAATTCTATTGAGTATATACACCACATTTTATTATCTATTCATTTGTTTCTAGAGATCCGCTCTGATTCTATTCCCTTCTGTTGTTAATAGGTTCCCCTGATGTACAGGTCTTCTTTGAAATGTTTGTTAAGGATTATATACCCATAAGAATATGAGTTTATTTCTGTGTTTCAATCCTGTTCTATCAATCTAAATATATGCCTTTGTATCTATACCATGCTGTCTTTGTCACTATGGATATGCCCTGTAATTTGAACTGAATTATTTTTATAACTTCAATGGTGTTCCTTCTGCTTAGGATTGTCTTGAGTATTTGTGGTCTTTTGCATTTCCATACGAAATTTTTTGGATTGATTCTTCTAGTTCTTTGAAGCATCTCATTAAGTTTTTAATTGAGTTTTTATTGAGTCCACGAATTATTTTGTTAATAAAGCCTACCTCACAATAGTAACCCTGCAAATCCTTGAGTATCAAAGATATTTCTGTCATCTAGTTACTTTGATTTATTTTGTTAGTTCTTGGAATTTTCACTATAAATATCTTAGCCTCCTTGGTTAGGTTATTTTTAGGTACTTTTCCGAGTTATTGTGAATAAGGTTCTTTTTCTATCGCTTATGTCATGAATTTTCAATTTGTATAATGTAAGCTAGTAATTTTTAAATAGTTTATGTCTTGAAAATTGCTAAACTTTTTCTTTTTCTTTTGTTTTTAAGTATCTGTATGTCTCCACCTTATTTTGTTTTTTATTAGATATTTTCTTTATTTACATTTCAAATGCTATCCCGAAAGTTCCCTATACCCTCCCCCTACCCCACCCGCTCCCCTACCCACCCACTCCCACTTCTTGGCCGTGGCATTCCCCTGTACTAGGGCATATAAAGTTTGCAAGACCAAGGTGTCTCTCTTCCCAATGTTGGCCTACTAGGCCATCTTCTGCTACATCTGCAGCTACAGACATGAACTCTGGGGGTACTGGTTATTTCATATTGTTGTTCCACCTACAGGGTTGAAAATCAAGAAGGAAGACCAAAGTGTGGATACTTCATTCCTTCTTACAATAGGGAACAAAACACCTATGGAAGGAGTTACAGAGGCAAAGTTTGGAGCTAGGACGAAAGGATGTACCATCCAGAGACTGCTCCACCCGGGGATCCATACCATAATCATCCACCAAATACAGACACTATTGCATGTGCCAGCAAGATTTTGCTGAAAGAACTCTGATATCGCTGTCTGGTGTGAGGCTATACCAGTGCCTGGCAAATACAGAAGTGGATGCTCACAGTCATCTATAGGATGGAACACAGGGCCCCGAATGGAGGAGCTAGAGAAAATACCCAAGGAGCAAAACTCTTTTTCAAATTGGATGCTTTTCTGGTGAAATTCCTAGGATCTTTTATATAGAATTTTTCCTTCTGAGAATAGAGGTCATTTAATCCTATTTTTTTTATTAGTTTTATATCTTGAGAGTTGGTTGACCTCATTGAATAAAAATGAACAGAGTGCACATACTTGTCAATTACAGTTTTAGAACAAATATTCTGAAATAATTAAAAGTTGGATGTGGGAAGCCGTGCACAATCACCATTACAAGATGGCGCTGGCTTCCTCAGTGCCTAACTAGTAAACAAGCAATGTGCACAGGTGCTGGAGTAAATTCATGTCAAGTCACTGCCCATCTCAGGGCATAGCAGTGGGGTGATGAGTGAGCAGCTAATCAGGAGCTGACACGTCACACTGAGGGGTATTTAAGCAGCTCCATTTTCCGGGTTCAGGGTCTTCCTGAGAAGTAAGCAATAAAGCTTTGCCGTAGAAGGATCTGGTTGTCCGAGTGTGTTTTGCTGGTGAAACGTTACAAGGACAAAGTGGCGCTGATAACCCGGGAATATATCATCACCAGGCGCTGTAAGGAGAATCCCCCCCATTTCACAGGGCAG
Organism: Mus musculus; assembly: GCF_000001635.26. Taxonomy (NCBI): domain Eukaryota; kingdom Metazoa; phylum Chordata; class Mammalia; order Rodentia; family Muridae; genus Mus; species Mus musculus. The sequence continues at coordinate 23,522,398 of NC_000070.6, forward strand.
ATTCAGAACTAAGGGACAATACAGCTCTGCAAATTATGGCCTTGAACTTTCTCCAGGGTTAGAAGCCTTTCTGTTCCTTTTCTCAGGGCTCGTTCTTTTCTTTAGATTGCGTACAGTTTCCATAGGAGGAATTGCTAACTAGTGTTCAGTCGAGGTCAGGCAAGGTTAGAAAAAAGGCAAGAAGATAGCATGGGAGCCTCCCACTCTGTGGTGACGGCCTTACGGTCGGTCCTGAGGCAGCGTGGCTTGAAAGTCTCCATCAAGACACTAGAAGGCTTTGTAAAAGAGATAGATCGAATAGCACCGTGGTTTGTGTGCTCAGGGTCCTTAACTATCCCCTCTTGGGAGAAATTCAGGGGATATTTAGTTGGGGAGCAGGAGAACGGCAAACTTAAAGCAGGAATCATGCCTTGTGGAAGCTGATAAAGCTTAAAGGACGTGCTTAAAGGATGAGGAATGTCAACAAGTATTTAAGGCAGGGCAGAAAATTCTGGATGAAATTCAAGAAAGCCTATCAGAGGCAGAGCAGCGAGAGAGAGTAGGAGCTAAAAGGGAAACATGGTGCACCAATCAAGCATACAGGCCTTTCCACGGGTCTTAAACCCGAGGAAAAGATAATGTCGGGAAAGAATGCCTGGGGAGAGTTTAGAAAAGGAGAAAACAGAAAAACAAAAGATAATATAAAATATAAAGATACAAAAGATAATATAAATTATAAAGATACAAAGGATAATATAAATTAAGTCAATTTACCCTCCTCTCAAGGACTTTGACTAAAGAGGCAGCCTTCATTAAAGGCTTAAAGATAGCTCTCAGGGTCACTGTGCCTCCTCTCTCTTCTCTGGCAGTATACCCAGAAGAAGGAGATAAGGAAGTAGAGTCTGAACATGAGAGAGAGAAAATAAGTTTTAGAAAAGCAGTTATCCCCTGTTTGGGATCTTTTAGCAAAAAAGAGAAAAAATGAAAATAACTGTTTCAGAGCTCTCCTGGGAACAGAAGAAAAATGGGAGACGCCCTACTTTCTCTCTGGCTCCAATGGAGATATTCTTAGCTCTGGTTAGGATATCTGTGTCCCTTTGAGACACCAAGTTCTATTCCGTGTCTGTCTATTGTCTCTTTTTGGTGCACCACAACAAATTGTCCATATGTCTGTCAATTCATGTTTGTTTTTGTTATGTTGTTTGAATGATTATTGTTCTGTGTTTCATGTTGAAAAAATATAAATGGTTAAAACTATCTGCTGGCTGTCCATCCTTTAACTTGTTTATAAGTTAGATGCACTGTGGCTGGGAGCCAAGTACAGCTGAAAAAGCCTTGCTGAGGGCCGATTGGAAACGGAGCTCTTAAAGGGCCAGACAGCCTTTCGCTTGTAACAGAAAGTTGGCTTGGGGTTGGGAACTCAGGGTTAGAGTCATTCTAGACAACATGAACGAACACAAGAGGGCAGGTCTTTAGGGATACTTCAATATGGGGATAGTCTTTGGGCCAGGACTCTGGCAGTGTGTTCAGATTGAGAAAAGTTTGCATTTGGGTTGAGGCAGAGCTCAGAGGGGAGCAGCCTCAGCTTGGCTTGTGTGACACTTTTTAGAGCCTTATTACAGACCTAGCCAGATGTTATTCTAAATAAAATTTAAATTCAAAGTTTATAAAAGGTCAATTAGGCTGTGAAATTTATCTATACAATGTGATTTGACTTGCCTACTTTATATAAAGTTATAGTGTACAGAGTTTGCTTACATGTATAAGTGTCTTTTCCTTGTTCCAAACAGCCATTAATTTGGTTATTGCAGAATATTGATGTTTGATTTATTGCATACCATCATATAAAGTAAAATTGATAATCATTATCCTAAGATAAGTTAAAAATTTATAAATTCATGCATGCATGCATCTCATTTACTGTGTTTAAAAAATAGCCTTTATATGAGAGAAAAGTATATGTGAATTAAATTACATGATTATTCTTTTGAGTTTCCTCCTGTTTCAGCACAGATAATTAAATTGTGTGCTGAAGATGGTGTTTAAAAATGTTGAACAATCAAACTTTAAGTTATATATTAATAGTTAATATTCTATCTCAGAGCTTGCAATTGCTTATGCAACTTATAGGAAAAAAAATACTGTTTCTTTAAGAAAATTGTTTTTGGGCAGTTAAGAACTTGTCCTGGGTTGCCTAGAAATGACCCCCAGGATTTGCTTTTGTGTTATAGAGGTTTACATAAAGCTTTAACTGATAAAGATTACAGATAGCTCCTGAAAAGATACAAACTCAGGATTCTTATATTTATTTGGGTTTTAAAAGATAGTTATTTGCAGAGACAACTTAAAGATTTTCTCTAATTTCTGGTTAATAAATAAATAAATTATGCACAAGTGACTATGACTTTTCAAGCATTCTAGTTACAATCTCTCTTCAAGAGAAACAATTGAAAGTGTAATTAGTCACTGTTCATGTTATATTAAAACTGACTAACAGTTCAGTATCTGAAATTTTGATGAAAATACAAGATTGTATTTTGATGCGTGAGCACCCTTTTTATATTCAACATATTAGAGCACATACATCATTACCTGGCTCCTATTCAAGGGAGAAATTCCTAAGCTGAAGATAGCCACTGGCAAGAAAGACTAAACAGATAAGTCCTAGCTGTTTATTTTGTAAATCTAAATAGTATATATGACTGGGCTGAAAAGCCACCCTAGAAACAAATGTTCTGTTCTTGTTAGTCAAAAACATTCATGACCTACACCTGGCATCAAAGCAACCGACTCCCACATGCTATATCCTGGGGAGGACACGGAATGTATATGAAGGCCTCTATCTCAAACCGGTCATTAGGTAACTAGGAGAATTAAAACTTTTTTAAAAAACAAAAACAAAAAGGGGGGATAAAGGTTATGATGCCAAAGATGGCTCTATCCCTTATAATATTTACTCTTAATTTCTCTTAATTTCTTAAAATTGGATAATGCTGGGAGAGCACCAGCTAAAAGGCACAGACAATGGCCTCAACCACTCAATGAAATGGTCAAGTGGAAGAATGTCCTTGATAATAAATGGTATGGCCCGGATCCTATCTTAATCAGATCCCAGGGAGCTATTTGTGTTTTTTCCACAGGGTGAAGAAAATCCACTTTGGGTCCCGACGCGACTGACAAGGACCGTGAAAGATCAAGATGAATCCCAAGATGATCCTGTTATTCTTATTCCTGATGATTGAGACCAGGATAAGTATACCTTTGTGGGTCATCGTAAGATCATGGCCAGTACCTTTACTGGTACATTCCAATTCTTCTATCTTCCCTTTGTTTTTGGCAACTGAATATTTTTAAAGAAAAAGATTATCTCTAATTGGGCAGATTTCATTAGCCAAAATAAAGTGAGCTCTGGAGTGTTATTTAATGCTTTAACGCAAGTTGCTCAAGGAGCACAGCCAGGCTCAAGTGATGTTGGAAATAATGTAACTTCACCTATAAACATCACCATGATTATAATAAAGGGAAATGTGACTATTCTCAAAAGATCACGATGGCCTGTTGGCAATACTACTGCTATACACAGCATGCCTTGGTGTCATCCGGACCTTGCATTTCCTATAGTTTTTTCACCTTGTCAATCAAAAACTTTTTCCTCAGAAAGAAATAACATAGGATTTTGTTTTGTCACCTCCATTGGATTTTGCTGTAATAACTGGTAAAGGAGATGCTACAGGAAAAGAAAATATTTGGCCATATTACCAATGGATTCTAAGTAATGAGACAGGTGTTGGTGCCCAGTTGAAAGGAGGGCTGATGATTTTGAATCAGCACCTCGATCTGGTTGAGGAACAAATAAGTGTTCTATACCAGTTGGCCCAGTTGGGCTGTGAAAGAAAAGTGGGTGCTCTGTGCATTACCAGTGTTCTATATGAAAAATTTACTCATGCAGCTAATCTGTCTAGGCAGCTTTCTTTGTATCTTGCAGGAAATTGGTCTGAAAGATTCAATGAGACCCTTGAGGCCCTGAGAACGGCTGTTCTCAGGATCAACTTGACGCAAGTAGACCTGTCATTGACAGAGGGTCTCTCCTCCTGGATTTCATCTACATTTTCTTATTTTAAGGAATGGGTGGGTAGTTTTATTTGCTGCTGCCATCTGCTGTGGACTTGTGTTTATGCTCTGGTTAGTTTGCAAGCTCAGAACCCAACAAAACCGTGACAAGGTCATTATTGCTGAGGCACTTGCTACCATTGAACAAGGGGCCTCCCCTGAAATTTGGCTGTCCATGATTAAGACCTAAATGGCATCTGAGTTCTCTGCTATTGCATCCTACGGATTTGTGGATCCATTGCACTGGGATGTAAGAGACTCAACGCACATTGATCAGCACTTGCACTTCGCTGAGTTTTACTAATTCGTTTTTTGGCTGGCCTCTTTTATAGAGTTCGCCCTAAGTCATTTGGCAGGTACTGTCACACAGTACTGCGGTATCCAGAGACGGGCAACTTTCCTCATGTACAGACCAATCTAAGACACGGGACCTGGTGGCGATAGGGTTACCCTATGACAGGAAAGGCTGTGACATTGGAGGAATGACCTAAGACAGGAGCCACAGCAGATTGACATAACTGCAGAGGCCTAGACCAGCCTCAATTTTTAATAAAATAAAAAGGGGAGATGTGGGAAGCCGTGCACAATCACCATTACAAGATGGCACTGGCTTCCTCAGTGCCTAACTAGTAAACAAGCAATGTGTGCAGGTGCTGGAGTAAATTCATGCCAAGTCCCTGCCCATCTCAGGGCATAGCAGTGGGGTGATGAGTGAGCAGCTAATCAGGAGCTGACACGTCACATGGAGGGGTATTTAAGCAGCTCCTTTTTCCGGGTTCGGGGTCTTCCTGAGAAGTAAGCAATAAAGCTTTGCCGTAGAAGGATCTGGTTGTCTGAGTGTGTTTTGCTGCCGAAACGTTACAAGGACAGTTGGATATGAATTTTATCACATAAAATTTTATTATTTTAGTGAATGTTGCATTTATTTACAAATCTCTTCAGAATTTTTATCATAAAGGCATGATGAACATTGTCAAATATCTTGCTACATCTATCAAGAGGATTATGTGATTTATATCTTTAATTTTATTTATATAGTGTATAACATTTAATTATTTGCATATGTCAAATCAGCCTTGAATCTCTGAGATGAAAACAACTCAGTTACAATTCACCGTATTCTTGATGTACTATTTGTTTGTTTGTTTGTTTGTTTTCAAGATAGGGTTTCTCTGTGTAGCCCTGGCTGTCCTGGAACTCACTCTGTAATCCAGGCTGGCCTAGAACTCAGAAATTCGCCTGTCTCTGCCTCCCAAGTGCTGAGATTAAAGGTGTACACCACCACACCCAGCACTTTTTTTAAAATTTTTTTATTAGATATTTTCTTTATTTACATTTCAAATGTTATCCCCTGTCCTAGTTTCCCCTCAAAAGCCCCCTATCCTCTCCTTCCTCCCCCTTCTCCCCAACCCATCCACTTCTGCTTCACTGTGTCCTTGATATACTTTTTTAAAGATAAGCAAACAAAAATCTTTTGAGAGATAGACTAATAGCTTCCTTAGACAAAGAGAAATGTCTAAAATGATTTGGCCTAAGTATTCTTGATTTTGTTTTTGTTTGTTTGTTTGCTTGGTTGGTTGGTTTAAATGGTTTCTATGTTCACTGGGGAATTTTTTCTTATGGGAAGAGTTATGTCTTCACCCTTTTTATTTTTTTAAAGCAGGCTGATACTCGTTTCGCAAATGGCACTCTGATTCTTTGTCCCTGCTTCTTTTGTTAAATAGTTTTAGGAGCATTGTTAGATGTTCCTTAAAAGCTTAGAACAATTTAGCAATGATAATGTCTGGTTTTGAGGTTTTCTATGTATGATGTTTCAATAAAACTTTATCTCATTATCTTCTAACCACCTTTGGTCAGAATCTACTTATTATACATATAACTTTCTATACCTACTTGTTTAGGTCTTCGGCTTCCTTAGGTTTTAACATTTTTATTCGTTAGATAAAACATAGCGTTGCATTTTCATAGTGCTAACCAGCAACATGAAGCTGGCTTTTGTTTAGTTGATTGGATTATAGATATTTATTGTCCTGTCCTCCTCTTAGGATGAGGAATTTCCTGCTTTGCTACATTGGACCTGTTTGGTTTCTTCTCAGATTGTCTGTTTATTAGTTGCTTTTATGCAAAATGTTCTTTCCCATAGTCTAAGGGATTAAACTGTCTTTATTCTTCCATGTATAATATTCCTTTAAAATTTTTCATTGCTGTTATAAATTGCCTTAATAATTAGTGTTTGTTTAAATGTCTTTATTTATTGATTAATGTTGAGAGATAATGTTGCTAAGAATAGTGATTATAGTTGGAAATTATTCTCTCAACGTTTGAAATATATCCTTCAATGTTTTTATGCCTTTTAGGGTCCTTGTAAATTATCTGATGTTATTCTGCTGCTTACTTTTGAATGTGGGTTGGTATTTTTTCCTTAGAGATTTTTCTATTTGCATTGAAGAAGTAATATCTTGACTGCATTTCATGGAGAAGCTGTTCTTTGTAGTACATATTTGTGTTCTGAATGCTTGTAATTAGATGTTATTTCTAATAGCCTTTCTCTAGGCTTGTAAAATTATCTGCTATGATCTCAGTCAATGAGCTGGTCATGAAATTGAGAAAGAACATGAAAAGGACTTACATGAAACAGGTGGGAGGGAAGAAAGGGAAAAGGAAAAAATATCATTACTTTTCAATTAAAAATAAAAAAGCAAATAAATAAATAAAATAAAAAATATAAATATATTTTTACTCCAAGTCTCTACCTTTTACTACTGAGACACATGTTCATTTGCATTTTTTGTTGCTTTTCTCAGAATGGTCAAGAAATAGAAAAAGCCTAGATACCAAGCAATAGAGGCATGAAAAAAAAATAAAAAGGGAAATAGATATAGATATAGATTTTTGTACAACTTCTAAATAGATTCAGAGAATTTTCAAAAGGTGAAATAAAAATGGTTGAGAAGCATTTAAAAAAAGTTCAACATTCTTTTCCATGAAGGAAATAAAAATTAAAATTACTTTGATATTTTATCTTAAACCAGTGAGAATGACAAAGTATTTTTTTAATGAATGAAAATACTAGCATGGGTGTGCGAAAAAGGAAACAAATATTCACTCTTTGTAAAAGTGAAAACTCTTTGTACAGCCACTATAAAGTCATGGTAGAGGTTCTTCAAGTCACTCTTCTTTAAAAGCGTAGGACATTTTTCAGTAGATGACTGTTCCTCTGTCTCAACTATTCTTAATTGCCAATAGTTCATTGGCTAAGGGTAGAACTTCTTGCCCAACTCTTAGTGCTTGAGTTTTGGCTGGCTTTGTGTTTAGGCATGCTGTCACAATCTTTGTGAGTCTGTATTTGTAGCTGCCATGGTGTCTCTTGTGCTCAGTGGTTATTTCTTACCTGTAGATTTTGACTAGGGATTGGAAACCTCAAGCTCTTCCTTATTCTGAATTAACTGTTCTGTTGGTACTGTCATTTTTTTTTCAAGTCTTGTTTAGACATCACTTCCTAGAAGACACAGTGTCACAGTTCCTCTGTCTCTTCCAATCGTTCTGCCCCTACTTTAGCAATGTTTTCTGAATCTTAGGATCAGAACTTGTGTTCTAGATGTATCCAGTAGGTCTCTGCATTGTATACAATTGAAGTGGTGCATAGCTGTCTTTACTGTAAAAAGAATAATTTTTTGATGAAGGATGAGAATTATACTTCTCTGAGTATAACAGGATAATTTTATAATATACTTATGCTGATCTATCAAAGTGGTAGGTCCTCTTCTAAGATTAATGACATTAAAATTTGAGGATTTGGCTTTTTTTTCTAGTTCTAAGCAAGATGCCACTGCTGTTGAGTGGACTTGAACTCAATGAGGCAGCTGTTACTTACTATGTGAGCGTCACTAGTACACCTTGAGAAATGCCTTCATGTTGGTTATCACTGTGATTTATAGTCATTATGAATCACACAGCTGAGTAGGGATATTGGTTACTTCTCTCACTCAGTAGTATGGAACTATGAAATCTAGAGCACAGGAAGGAGGAATGCAGGTTAAGTCTACTTAAAATCAACTGAGTCCTTGGTCCTCATTTTTGGTGTCTTCTGCAATAGCAATTCTAACAAAAATAAGAGAAAGCAAGAATCATTTTTCCTTAATCTCTCTTAACATCAATGAACTCAATTCCCCAATAATAAAACATAAACTAAGAGTCTGGATAAGTAAACAGGACCCAGCTATCCTGAGCTTTTGTCCCCGCCGGCAAGAGCATACTCGGGACAACCGGAATCTTCTGCGGCAAAAGCTTTATTGCTTACTTCTCAGGAGGAAGACCCCGAACCCAGAAAATGGTGCTGCTTATATAGCCCGCAGCGTGACGTTTCAGCACCTGATGTGGCATGACAGCTCCCGATTCGTTGCTCGCCCATCACCCCATTACTACGCCGCGAGATGGGCAGTGACTAGGCGTGAATTCACTCTTGCACTAGCGCATAAGGCTTGTTTACTAGTTAGGCACAGTGGAAGCCAGCGCCATCTTATAATGGCGATTGCTCATGGCACGGCTCTCCACACCCAGCATTTTACATCATGCAGGAAATGCACCTCAGTGACAAAGGCAGACACTACCACAGAGTAAAAGGCTAGAAAACAAATTTCTAGCAATGGTCTCAAGAAACAAGCTGGAGTAGCCATTCTAATATCTAATGAAATCAATATTCAACCAAAAGTTATCAAAGAGATCTATCCCATGATTAGCTTCCAAACGCTGGCACCATTGCATACACTAGCAAGATTTTGCTGAAAGGACCCAGATATAGCTGTCTCTTGTGAGACTATGCCAGGGCCTAGCAAACACAGAAGTGGATGCTTACAGTCAGCTATTGAATGGACCACAGGGCCCCCAATGGAGGAACTAGAGAAAGCACCCAAGGAACTAAAGGGAACTGCAACCCTATAGGTGGAACAATATGAACTAAGCAGTACCCTGGAACTCTGGTCTCTAGCTGCATACGTATCAAAAGATGGCCTAGTCGGCCATCACTGCAAAGAGAGGCCCATTGGACTTGCAAACTTTATATGCCCCAGTACAGGGGAACGCCAGGGCCAAAAAGGGGGAGTGGGTGGGTAGGGGAGTGGGGGTGGGTGGGTATGGGGGACTTTTGGTATAGCATTGGAAATGTAAATGAGCTAAATACCTAATAAAAATGGGAAAAAAAAAGGATAAGGAAGGACACTTCATACTCATCAAAGGAAAAATCTACCAAGAAGAACTCTCAATTCTGAACATCTATGTTCCAAATGCAAGAATACCCACATTCATAAAAGAAACTTTACTAAAGCTCAAAGCAGACAATGCACTTAACACAATAATATTGGGAGACTTCAATACTCCACTCTCATCAATGGACAGATCATGGGAACTCAAACTAAACAGAGACAGTGAAACTAACAGAAGTTATGAATCAAATGGATTTAACAGATATCTATTGAATACTTCATCCTAAAACAAAAGAATATACCTTCTTCTCATCATCTCATGGTACTCCAAAACTGACTATGTAATTGGTCACAAAATAGGCCTCAACCAAAACAAGAAAATTGAAATAATCTCATGCATCCCAGGGACTAAGGCTTGTCATCCATAGCAACAAAAAATAATAGAAAGCCCACATACGCATGGTAGCTGAATAACACCCTATGCAATGATAACTTGGTCAAGGAAGAAAGAAAGAAAGCAATTTAAAAGGCTTTTTAGAATTTAACGAAAATGAAGGCACAACATACCCAAACTTTGGGATACAATAAAAGCAGTGGTAAGAGGAAATCTCATAGCTCTGAGTGCCTCCAAAAAGAAACTGAAGAGAGCATACACTAGCAGCTTAACAGAACAGCTATAAGCTCTAGAACAAAAAGAAGCAAATACACCGAAGTGGAGTAGACAGCAGGAAATAATCAAACTTAGGGCTGAAATCAACCAAACAGAAACAAACAAACAAACTATACAAAGAATAAATAAAACCAGGAGCAGAAGCTGGTTCTTTGAGAGAATCAAGAAAATAGATAAAATAACTACAGCGCACAGAGACGGTATCCAAATTAACAAAATCAGAAATGATAAGTGGATATTAGCCCAAAACTTTGGAATACCCAAAATTCAATTCACAGACCATATGAAGCCCAAGAAGAAGGAAAACAAAACTGTGGAAGCTTCAGTGCTTCTTAGAAGGGGGAATAAAATAGTCACAGGAGGAAATATAGAGACAAATTGTGGAGCAAAGACTGAAGGGAAGGCCATCCAGAGACTTCCCCACCTGGGGATCCATCTTATATACAGTCACCAAACCCACATGCTGTTGTGGATGCTGGGAAGTGCTTGCTGATGGGAGGCTGATATGGCTGTCTCTTGAGAGGCTCTTCCAGAGCCTGACAAATACAGAGGCAGATGCTCACACCAAACCATTGGACTGAGCACAGGGTCCTCAATGGAGGAGTTGGAGAAGGAACTGGAGGAACTGAAGGGGTTTACTGCATTATGGGGGGACCTGGAGCTCCAGGGACTGGACTACCAACAAAGAGTACACATGGAGGGACCCGTGGCTCTGGCCTCATATGTGGAAGATGGTCTTTTTGGACATCAGTGGGAGGAAAGGCCCTTGGGTCTGAGGGTGTTCGATGCCCCAGTGTAGGTGAATACCAGGAGTGAAGAAGGTACTGTGTGGGTGGGAAGGAACATCCTCATAAGGGAGGTGAAGAGGAGGTGAGATAGAGGGTTTATGAAGGGGAGATTTGGAAAGGGCAAAACATTTGAAATGTAAATAAAAAAGATAGTCAACAAAGAAATGCTTGGCTAGCAAGCACAGAGCCCTGTAATATATATATATATATATATTTGAAATTATGTTAGAAATGTATATGTGTTTACAATATAGTTGAAATTTTATATATTATTAATATACCAACATATATTGATATACAATATATATATATATATATATATATATATATATATATATTTCCAGTATTTTCTTGATGAATTGTTCCCTTAATTAGAATGAAGTACTCTTTTTTGTATCCTCAAATTAGTTTGTTTGAAGCCTGGTTTTTCAGTTATTAGGATGACTGCCTGCTTGCCTCTTGATCTGCTTTATAACAACGTTTCACTAGTGGCAATGGCTATCTTTAAAACTAAGATGAGTTTATTGTACACAACAGATAGGTGGATATTATTTCTTAATTCATTAGCCAACCTATGTCATTGGATTGACCAGTTGGGGTCATTAATATTCACAGTTATTGAAATGTATATGTTGTACTCAGTAATTTTGTTCTATTTTTGCTATTTCATGCTCCAAGTAGCAGTTTGTGTTTTGTTGGTTATGAATTTGCTTGTTTGTTTGTTTGTTTGTTTGTTTGTTTTTTCTCTAGAGTCATTTGGCTGTGTTTATGCTCTTTTCAGTTCAAAATGTTGCTTCTAGTATTCTCTTTGGGGTTGTTTTTGTACTCTATTTTTTGTACTAACTTTTTTATGGGGGGTGGGGTTCAAGACAGGGTTTCTCTGTGTAGCCCTGGCTGTCCTGGAACTCACATTGTAGACCAGGCTGGCCTCAAACTCAGAAATCTGCCTGCCTCTGTCTCCCAAGTGCTGGGATTAAAGGTGTGCGCCACCACGCCTGGCTGTACTAACATTTTAAAAAAAGACTGTTAGTATTAATAAAAAGTTTTATTTTGCTTCCTCCTCTGGCAGATAGTTTTGGCAGGTAGAGTAGTTTATGTTTCAGTTGTCGTTTAAAATTTATTTGCAGTGCTACAGGCTCTTTCTGGGTTTCAGTCTCCATTGAGAAACCAGCTGTTTTCCTCACAAGCGTTGTTTATATGCAGCTTCCTTTCCCTGGTGCTTTTAATAACTTTTACATGTTCTATATACTTTCTCTTTTGAACATTTTACTACACAGGGTAACTCTTTTCTTGTCATGTCTGTTTGGTGTTCTGTGTTTCTTGCATCTGTTTGCACATGTCTTTTATGAGTTTTATGAACTCCTATGATGTTGTTTAATTGTCTTGTTGAGCACTGGGATTCTCCTCCTACACATCCATTCCCATCTTTGGAAAGGTTTTGCCTATTTGTGGTGTCCCAGATTTCCTGGCTCCTCCTTTCTTGTTATTTAATTATTTCATCTTTCCTTTTACCTTATCTTTGAGTCCTGATATTCTATCGTCTACTTGTTCAATTCTCTTTGTAAGGCTGCCTCCTGAATCACCTAGTTGGATTATTGAGTTTGTTGATTCCATCTTCATTCCAGCTTGAGAGTGCTTTAATAATTCTAGTTCTACTGAATTCTAATTTCAAATCCCAAATATTCCTTTGTTCACTCATGTGTCTATATCAGGTGTTTATTTTTATCGTATACAGTTAATATTCTGGGTAATTCTCAATAGAGTACGCTCTATGGGGACTAGGGGAGATGTTTTCTTGTCCATTAATATTGTTTTTAGTTTTTGGTTTGGTAATGTCACCTGGAGATATTGACTTATTTGTTTTTGTGTCTGATGGGAGAATGCCTTACCTTAGTTGGAGCCAGGGCAGAAGGTGGACTACTAAGATAGGCTGGGTAAAACTCCACACATGAGTGTTTATTTGCACCAGACAAAAATGGCTCCTAAATCATGGGTAAGGCAGTTGGTGTGAAGACAGTAGTAGGTAGTGTGAGTAGTGGGAAAGGGAAAAGCCAATTGTTTTGCAAAGTAGGCTTGTGAATAAAGTAGATTCATAAGCTGTAGGCCTGGAGGTAGGCAGGGGAAAAGGTAGACCCACCTAGCAGGCAGGGCTGGGGCTACTCAGCATTATTGAGTTTGTTGATCAATTCTTTAGTATCCCCATTTAGAGATTGTTGGCCTGTTAAATGCAAATACACGGCACAATTTTAAAGTAATAAATTTCATTAGTTAGTACTTGTCATCATTGGTAAATAATGATTTACCAGACCTGACATTATTTCTAGCATCTTTTATTTTTAGTTTTGAATGATATTAATTGGCTCACCTTTTGGTGCTTGTATACCATTAATTCAGTACCGTAAGCTTACTTTTAAGTTTTTCTTACATGTTAACCCAACTCTTGTAATGAGAAAAAATGTCTATTCACACTTACTTTAAAATTTAACTTGTCTTGTTTCCAATTTAACTGTACATTTCTTATATTTCAATTTTCTTTACTTCATTGGAAAAAGGCTTTTTTTTTTTTTTTTTTGCGGCGGAGGGGGGGGTGCGGGGTCCAAGACAGGGTTTCTCTGTATAGACCTGGCTGTCCTTGAACTCACTTTGTAGACCAGGCTGGCCTCGAACTCAGAAATCTGCCTGCCTCTGCCTCCTGAGTGCTGGGGTTAAAGGTGTGTGCCACCATGCCTGGCTGGCTATTTTTATTATACTTAATTTTGTGAATTTGAGAGTAAACTGTAATTTACCACTTTATCTATCATTGAACAATTTTTCCTACTTGTATAATCAGGTATTATTCTCTATATCATGATGAGAAAAGAGAATGATATAATTTCTTGCAGATGAACTTTTCTGTTCAATAAAATGCTTTCTAACTCCTTTCTTTCAGCCTTTTTACTACAGTAAGACCAGTAAGAATAACTTTACTACCTCTGTTCCTTTTCTTTTCTTTCCTCATGGTGTTGGAACAATTTACTTACTAATTCCATTCCTCTACCTACTGGAAACGCAAATATCAACTGCTAGGTTTATTGAGATACTTACACATTTTCAATCAAATAAGTGAATTAAAATATCACTTATAGAATATATCATGTTTCTAGTGTCCTGCTAGAGCACTAACACTATATATTGACTATATATTGTTAATTTATCCATTTTAATAAACGTGTATATTATACATTTTAATGATCCAGCCATATCTATCTTAAATTCTGTTGTTCATCTTACCAGAGACCTTAGCACTTTTTGTAGAAGTGGTGTGTATGTGTTTCAGTGGTATTCTCAAATAGAATATATTTGCTAGCAGCTTTTTCTTGACCTTATTATATAATTATTTTGGATAATATACAATTTTACTGATCTCCATATTTTCTATAAGAATTCAAAACTTGGAACATTGAATTAAAATGTTCTAAGCTCATAACACAATATAATTTTTCCTTTACATTTTCTAATGCAACCGGTGTGATAATTGGTAATGAAATCATGCAAAATAGGATTGAATTGACTACAAAATAATAAAATACCTTAAAAACAATTTTAATCAAAGCATGATTACTAATTTTGGTAAATAACCTAGTGAAATATTACTCTCTTAGTGAAATCTTAATAATATAATCTAGATAAAGAGATAAGGTTTACTTGACTGAAACAGTAAAGTTATAAGTGATATCAACTATTTCTTAAATTAAAGTTAATAAGATGGTTAATATAGTCTAATAAAAAAGGCTTATTAAATTTGGTATATATCTTAAAACATTCATTATTCATTATATTGAAGGCAATATGGAAAACATTATTTCACATTTCACCTGCTGAGGTTACTTATATTCTGCATAATTATTGTTTTATGTGACTGAAAATTGAGAGTATATTATTTCTACTCTCTAAATGAAATATTTTAAGCTAGTATCAATTAATTTTTATAGAAATTCTAAGGTTATTTAGAATCAAAATTCAGAAAATCAAAGATTATGAAAAATTAGAAGGTAAACAAAATTTGAGAAACTGTTACAAACGGAAAAAGGAATTTAAAGTATTATCAAAGCAAGATCATGTTAATCAACAAAACCATCAGTGCTTTACATGAGATCATATGACATGAGAAGAAGACAGAGGCTTAGTTAACACATGAAAACATTAAATAGATTTGAAATGGTGAAATACAAATTAAAGAAAACTTTGAGGTAAAGCTGCCTTGAAGGAATCATCTCACCTCCTACCTTGCATCTATCTTTTCTTCCCACAGAGTGAAGACATTTGGTACATATTTTACTACATTCTTTATTCATGCATACTGAAGACAATGTGGAAAACATGATTACATATTTTATCGCCTGAAGGTATGTACTCAGATTGTTCTATTAGAACTCCCCCATACTATCTTCTACTGCCTATTGTTACCACAAAATGACAGTTTATACTTTATTTTGGTCAATTCATAATTCTTTATATTAGAAGTAGATTTTCTATTGAAATTGACTTCCCATCCCCTACCCTGCACATGCAGAGGTATATGTAAGTTGGGGACAAAAAATTGAAGTGAAGTATACAATTTATTGGTAGATATTAAATAATTTTTCTCAACATCATTTTTTCAAAATGTATTTATTATTTTTATCTTATCCATGTGTTCCTTATGCGTGCAGTTTCAGAGAGGTCCAAAGACAATGCAATGGTTTTGAATTAAAGATATAGTAAGTTGTGAGCCGCTGTTTGGGAGCTGAGAATCGAACCTGAGACTTCTGATAAAACAAGTGCTCATAACCACTGTGCCATCTCTCCAACACCTGAATATCCATTTAATAACCATTGCTAAGCATTTCAGAAAAAAACATAGGAAGAACAATAGTATCAACCAACCAGACACCCCTGAGCTCCCAAGGACTAAATTACCAACTAAAGAAGAAGACACATCTCCATAGGTCTCTATGGCTCCAGGTGCATATGTAGCAGAGGATGGCCTTATCTGGCATCAGTGGGAGGAGAGGCCCTTGTCCTGTGAAGGATAGATGCCCCAGTTTAGGGGAATGCCAGGGCAGTGAGGTGGGAATGGGAATGTGGGTGTGGGAACACCCTCACAGAAGCAGGGGGAGAGAGGATGGGATAGAGGGTTTGCAGACAGGAAACTAGGAAGTGGAATAATATTTTAAATGTAAAAAAAATAGAACATCCAATGAAAAGGAATGCCCTCTATGAGATGTGGGGTTAGTGAAGATTTTTTTTTCCCAATCTGTAAGATGCAGATTTGTCTTATTGATTATGTCCTTTGCCTTACAGAAGCTTTCTAGTTTTATGAGGTCCCATTTATCAATTCTTGATCTTACAGTATTAGCCATTAGAGTTCTGTTAAGAAACGTTTCCCCTGTGCCAATGAGTTCAAGGCTCTTTCCCACTTTCTCTTCTGTTAGATTCAGTGTATCTGATTTTATGTTGGGGTCCTTGATTCACTTGGACTTGAGCTTTGTGTAAGGTGACAAATATGGGTCTATTTCATTTTTCTACATACAGACAGCCAGTTAGACCAGCACTTTTTATTGAAGATGCTTTCTTTTTTCCATTGTGTATTTTTGGTTTCTTTGTCAAAGATCAAGTGTCTGTAAGTGTGTCTTTATTTCTGGGTCTTCAATTCTATGCCATTGATTAGTGTGTCTATCTCTGTACCAATAATATGAAGTTTTGGTCACTATTGCTCTGTAGTAAAACTTGAGGTCAGGAATGGCGATTCCCCAAGTCTTTCTTTTATTGTCACTATTCAGGGGTCTTTCTTTTATTGTCACTATTCAGGGTTTTTGTTGTTGTTTTTTGTTTGGTTGTTTTTTGTTTGTTTGTTTGTTTTTGGTTTTTTTTGTTTTGTTTTGTTTTTGCCTTTCTGGATGAATTTGAGAAAAGCTCTTTCCATGTCTTTGAAAAATTGTGTTGGCATTTTGATGGCAATTGCATTGAATCTGTAGATTGCCTAACCACCAAAAAACAAACAAACAAACAAAACAAAAAACAAACAATAAAACAACACAATTTAAAAAATGGGGTATAGAACCAAACTGAGAATTCAAAACAGAGGAGTCTCAAATGATTGAGAAGCACCTAAAGAAGTGTTCAAAGTCCTTAGTGATCAGAGAAATGCAAATCAAACTAACCTGAGATTCCACCTTATACCAATCAGAATGGCTAAGTTCAAAACCTCAGGTTTGCTGAGGATGTGAAAAAATAGGAACACTCCTCCATTGCTGATGGGATTGTACAATGGTACAGTCACTATGGAAATCAATCTGGAGGTCCCTCAGAAAATTAGAAACAGGTCTACCTAAAGACCCAGTAATACCACTCTTGGGAATATAGTCCAAGGATACCCCACCTTACCACAGGGGCGAATGTTCCAGTATGTTCATCGTGGCCTTGTTTGTAATAGCAAGGAGGTAGAAACAACCCAGATGTCCACACAGAAGAATGCATACAGAAAATGTGGTTCATTTACACAATGGAATACTACTCAGCTGTTAAGAATGAGGACATCCTGAGTTTTGCAGGCAAATGGATGGAACTAAAAAATATCATCCTGAGTGAGGTAACACAAAACCAAAGGACATGCACGGTATGTACACAGCAAAAAAAGAAAAAAGAAAGAAAAAGGAAAAAAAGGACAGAATATCCAGATACAGTCCACAGAACTCAAAAATGTCAACAAGCTGAAAGGCCCAAGTAAGGACAACTCAGTGCCACTTGGGAGGGAAAAGAAAACAATCTCAAGTGGGGAGGGAGGGGGGTTTTGGGAGGGAAAAGTGGCCAGGGGTTGGGGGTAGAGGGGAATCTAATTTGCTATTGGGTGAGAGAAAAGTACTGAAGCCCTGAGGGCCAGCAGAAAGAATGGAAACAGGCAAAATCAGGAAGTAGGAGGTTGGGGGCGGGGGGGGGGGTCTCCCAAAGGCACCAGAGACCTGGGAGATGAGACTCTCAGGACTCAAAGGAAGGGACCTTCGATGAAATGCTGAACAGCAGGGAAAGGGAACTTATAAAGACTACCTTCAGTAGGAAGACAGGGCATCAAGTGAGGGAGGGGGGTTGCCATCCCATAGTCAAAACTCTAACCCATAATTGTTCCTGTCTGAAACAAATGCAGGGATGGAAATTGAGAGGAGCCTGATGAAAAGAAGGTCCAGCGACAGTCTCAAAAAGGGGTTCAACTTAAAAGAGGTCCTAAGGCATTACACTATTACTGAGGCTATGGAGCTCGTACAAAAAGGGACCTTTCATAACTGTCATCCTGAAGAACCAAAAAGCAGCTGAATGAGTCAAATGCAGATATTTATACCCAACCAATGGACAGAAGCTCCTGACCCCTGTGGTTGAATTAGGAAAAGGCTGGAAGAAGTTGAGGAGGATAACCCAGTAGGAGGACTAGCAGTCTCAATTAACCTGGACTCTGAGATCTCTCAGACATTGCACCACCAACCAGGCAGCATACACCAGCTGATATGATGTGGTATAGTGAAAGAGAGCCTGTTTTCTAGAGCTGAGTTTAAGTTCTGGAGACCCAAGAGGTGCTCCTGTAAGGGATGGAAAGCCCATTTGCCATGATCCAGACACTAGGCTCCTAACACAAGGCCACAGCTCCATAATTCTGTGGCCATCAGTCACTTAAGGCTACCAAGCCCCTAGTATTCTGTCTGGACTCCACCCCCACAGTTACCTGGCAACAGTCAGGTAGGCCAGCCCACTATAAAAGGAGCTGCTTGCTCCCTCCTCCCTCTCTTGCTCTTACTCCCTTATTCTTGCCTCTCTCTCTCTCTCTCTTGCCCTCTTACTCCACCTCTCTCCACATTCCCTACCCGCCTCTCTCCACATGGCCATGACACGCATCTACTTCTCTACTCTTCTCCTTCTCTCTGCCTTTCTACAATAAATGCCTTAAAAACATGAATGCCAGGGCCAAGAAGTGGGAGTGGTTAGGTAGGGGAGCAGGGCAGAGGGAGGATATAGGGAACTTTCGGGATAGCATTTGAAATGTAAATAAAGAAAAAAATCTAATAAAAAATGAAAAAAAAAAACCACAAAACAAAAACATGAACTGCTTCTTCTCATTGGGATCGGCTGCGTGGGAGCAAGCCAAAGATTCTCCTCCCAGAAAGAATCTCAGGAGCTCTCTCTCCCCACCCTTTTCCCTTCGGCCAGGGCCAGAGACAGATCCATGGATCCCCACTCTGTTCTCAGCTCTTCTGAGACATCCAGTGGTGTCTGTAGTATCTAAGCGATAACCTGCCATCCTGGGGAACCCGGTCTGACTCCAGCAGCTCCAATGAGACCTCAGACTTCATTTCCCACCCCCTGAATTGGGGTCCTGAAACTTTTCTTTTTTTTTAATTTATTTATTTTTATTAGGTATTTTCTTTATATACATTTCAAATGCTATTCCGAAAGTTCCCTATACACTCCCTCCTCCCTGCTCCCCTACCCACCCACTCCTGCTTCTTGCCCCTGGCATTCCCCTGTACTGGGGCATATAACGTTTGCAGTACCAAGGGCTTCTCTTCCCAGTGATGGCCGACTAGGCCACTTTCTGCTACCTATGCAGCTAGAGACATGAGCTCTGGGGATACTGGTTAGTTCATATTGTTGTTCCACCTATAGGGTTGCAGACCCCTTCAGCTTCTTGGGTGCTTTCTCTAGCTTCTCCATTGGGTGACCTGTCTTCCATCTTATAGATGACTGTGAGCATCCACTTCTGTATTTGCCAGGCACTGGCATCCTCATACTAGACAGCTATAACAGGTTCCCTTCAGCAAAATCTTTCTGGCATATGCAATAGTGTCTGGGTTTGGTGGCTGATTATGGGATGGATCCCCAGGTGGGGTAGTCTCTGGATAGTCTATCCTTTCGTCTTAGCTCCAAACCTTGTCTCTGTAACTCCGTTCATAGGTATTTTGTTCCCTATTCTAAGGAGGAATGAAGTATCCACCCATTGGTCTTCCCTCTTCTTGATTTTCTTGTGTATTGCAAATTGTATCTTGG
This sequence comes from Mus musculus, assembly GCF_000001635.26. Classification (NCBI taxonomy): domain Eukaryota; kingdom Metazoa; phylum Chordata; class Mammalia; order Rodentia; family Muridae; genus Mus; species Mus musculus. The sequence goes on from NC_000070.6 coordinate 23,542,197, forward strand.
GTGTTCTATGTTTCTGGGTTAATATCCACTTATCAGTTAGTGAGTGCATATCTAATGACTTCTTTTGTGATTGGGTTACCTCACTAAGGATGATATAGTCCAGATGCATCCATTTGTCCAAGAATTTCATAAATCCATTGTTTTTAATAGCTGAGTAGTACTCCACTGTGTAAATGTACCACATTTTCTGTATCCATTCTTCTGTTGAGGGACATCTGGGTTCTTTCCACCTTCTGGCTATTATAAATAAGGCTGTTATGAACATAGTGGAGCCTGTGTTCTTATTACCAGTTGGAACTTCTTCTGGATATATGCCCAGGAGAGGGATAGCTGGACCTTCCAGTAGTATTATGTCCAATTTTTCTGAGGAACCTCCAGACTGACTTCCAGAGTGGTTGTACAAGCTTGCAATCCCACCAGCAGTGGAGGAGTGTTCCTCTTCCTCCACATCCTCACCAACAACTGCTATCACCTGAATTTTTTATCTTAGCCCTGGTGGCAGCATGGGCTCTGTGCAGTCAAACTTCCCATGCCCCACCTCCATTAGCAACCCTAGCCCTGTGGCAGCCCAGATGGGCCACCATTTTTAACCCATAATAAGAGGCCCCAACACATATATACCAGAGGACTGCCTGTTCTGGGTGGGTTCAGTCAGAGAAAATGCACCTAATCCTCAATAGATTAGAGGCTCCAGTGAGTTTAGAGGTCTGGTTGGGTGGGGTGTGGGGTTGGAGATATCTTCATGGAGACAGGGGTTGGAGAGGAGATATGGGATGTGAAACAGTCAGAAGGTTGATGGAGTTGTGGGCAGATAAAATGTAGAGTGTAAATAAATAAAATATTTTTTTAAAAAAGGAATGCTTGATAAAGAAATTAATTCTTAAATCATCACAAGCACCAAACACTGAACAAGACAAACATCTAAGGAAAGAAATATTGAATGAATTTTAGCTCACATATTTGTTGTTTAAGAATGATTACATGTGGCCAGCAGAGTCTTGCCCAACACCCGCAAGGGCCCACACGGGACTCCCCACGGGATCCTAAGACCTCTGATGAGTGGAACATAGCGCCTGCCCCAATCCAATCGCGCGGAACCTGAGACTGCGGTACATAGGGAAGCAGGCTACCCGGGCCTGATCTGGGGCACAAACCCCTTCCGCTCCACTCGAGCCCCGGGCTACCTTGCCAGCGGAGTCGACTGACACCCGCAAGGGCCCACACAGGATTCCACACGAGATCCTAAGACCTCTAGTGAGTGGAACACAACTTCTGCCAGGAGTCTGGTTCAAACACCAGATATCTGGGTACCTGCCCTGCAAGAAGAGAGCTTGCCTGCAGAGAATACTCTGCCCACTGAAACTAAGGAGAGTGCTACCCTCCAGGTCTGCTTAGAGAGGCTAACAGAGTCACCTGAAGAACAAGCTCTTAACAGTGACAACTAAAACAGCTAGCTTCAGAGATTACCAGATGGCGAAAGGCAAACGTAAGAATCCTACTAACAGAAATCAAGACCACTCACCATCATCAGAACGCAGCACTCCCACCCCACCTAGTCCTGGGCACCCCAACACAACCGAAAATCTAGACCCAGATTTAAAAACATTTCTCATGATGATGATAGAGGACATCAAGAAGGACTTTCATAAGTCACTTAAAGAATTACAGGAGAGCACTGCTAAAGAGTTACAGGCCCTTAAAGAAAAGCAGGAAAACACAGCCAAACAGGTAGAAATCATTAAAGAAAAACAGGAAAACACATCCAAACAGGTGATGGAAATGAACAAAACCATACTAGAACTAAAAGGGGAAGTAGACACGATAAAGAAAACCCAAAGCGAGGCAACGCTGGAGATAGAAACCCTAGGAAAGAGATCTGGAACCATAGATGCGAGCATCAGCAACAGAATACAAGAAATGGAAGAGAGAATCTCAGGTGCAGAAGATTCCATAGAGAACATCGACACAACAGTCAAAGAAAATACAAAATGCAAAAGGATCTTAACTCAAAACATCCAGGTAATCCAGGACACAATGAGAAGACCAAACCTACGGATAATAGGAATTGATGAGAATGAAGATTTTCAACTTAAAGGGCCAGCTAATATCTTCAACAAAATAATAGAAGAAAACTTCCCAAACATAAAAAAAGAGATGCCCATGATCATACAAGAAGCCTACAGAACTCCAAATAGACTGGACCAGAAAAGAAATTCCTCCCGACACATAATAATCAGAACAACAAATGCACTAAATAAAGATAGAATATTAAAAGCAGTAAGGGAGAAAGGTCAAGTAACATATAAAGGAAGGCCTATCAGAATTACACCAGACTTTTCACCAGAGACTATGTAAGCCAGAAGAGCCTGGACAGATGTTATACAGACACTAAGAGAACACAAATGCCAGCCCAGGCTACTATACCCGGCCAAACTCTCAATTACCATAGATGGAGAAACCAAAGTATTCCACGACAAAAACAAATTCACACAATATCTTTCCACGAATCCAGCCCTTCAAAGGATAATAACAGAAAAGAAGCAATACAAGGACGGAAATCACGCCCTAGAACAACCAAGAAAGTAATCATTCAACAAACCAAAAAGAAGACAGCCACAAGAACAGAATGCCAACACTTAACAACAAAAATAAAAGGAAGCAACAATTACTTTTCCTTAATATCTGTTAATATCAATGGACTCAATTCCCCAATAAAAAGACATAGACTAACAGACTGGCTACACAAACAGGACCCAACATTCTGCTGCTTACAGGAAACCCATCTCAGGGAAAAAGACAGACACTACCTCAGAGTGAAAGGCTGGAAAACAATTTTCCAAGCAAATGGACTGAAGAAACAAGCTGGAGTAGCCATTTTAATATCGGATAAAATCGACTTCCAACCCAAAGTTATCAAAAAAGACAAGGAGGGACACTTCATACTCATCAAAGGTAAAATCCTCCAAGAGGAACTCTCAATTCTGAATATCTACGCACCAAATGCAAGGGCAGTCACATTCATTAGAGACACTTTAGTAAAGCTCAAAGCATACATTGCACCTCACACAATAATAGTGGGAGACTTCAACACACCACTTTCTTCAAAGGACAGATCGTGGAAACAGAAACTAAACAGGGACACAGTGAAACTAACAGAAGTTATGAAACAAATGGACCTGACAGATATCTACAGAACATTTTATCCTAAAACAAAAGGATATACCTTCTTCTCAGCACCTCACGGGACCTTCTCCAAAATTGACCATATAATTGGTCACAAAACAGGCCTCAATAGATACAAAAATATTGAAATTGTCCCATGTATCCTATCAGACCACCATGGCCTAAGACTGATCTTCAATAACAACATAAATAATGGAAAGCCAACATTCACGTGGAAACTGAATAACACTCTTCTCAATGATACCTTGGTCAAGGAAGGAATAAAGAAAGAAATTAAAGACTTTTTAGAGTTTAATGAAAATGAAGCCACAACGTACCCAAACCTATGGGACACAATGAAAGCATTTCTAAGAGGGAAACTCATAGCTCTGAGTGCCTCCAAGAAGAAACGGGAGACAGCACATACTAGCAGCTTGACAACACATCTAAAAGCCCTAGAAAAAAAGGAAGCAAATTCACCCAAGAGGAGTAGACGGCAGGAAATAATCAAACTCAGGGGTGAAATCAACCAAGGGGAAACAAGAAGAACTATTCAAAGAATTAACCAAAGGAGGAGTTGGTTCTTTGAGAAAATCAACAAGATAGATAAACCCTTAGCTAGACTTACTAAAGGGCACAGGGACAAAATCCTAATTAACAAAATCAGAAATGAAAAGGGAGACATAACAACAGATCCTGAAGAAATCCAAAACACCATCAGATCCTTCTACAAAAGGCTATACTCAACAAAACTGGAAAACCTGGACGAAATGGACAAATTCCTGGACAGATACCAGGTACCAAAGTTGAATCAGGATCAAGTTGACCATCTAAACAGTCCCATATCACCTAAAGAAATAGAAGCAGTTATTAATAGTCTCCCAACCAAAAAAAGCCCAGGACCAGATGGGATTAGTGCAGAGTTCTATCAGACCTTCAAAGAAGATCTAATTCCAGTTCTGCACAAACTATTTCACAAAATAGAAGTAGAAGGTACTCTACCCAACTCATTTTATGAAGCCACTATTACTCTGATACCTAAACCACAGAAAGACCCAACAAAGATAGAGAACTTCAGACCAATTTCTCTTATGAATATCGATGCAAAAATCCTCAATAAAATTCTCGCTAACCGAATCCAAGAACACATTAAAGCAATCATCCATCCTGACCAAGTAGGTTTTATTCCAGGGATGCAGGGATGGTTTAATATACGAAAATCCATCAATGTACTCCATTATATAAACAAACTCAAAGACAAAAACCACATGATCATCTCGTTAGATGCAGAAAAAGCATTTGACAAGATTCAACACCCATTCATGATAAAAGTGTTGGAAAGATCAGGAATTCAAGGCCCATACCTAAACATGATAAAAGCAATCTACAGCAAACCAGTAGCCAACATCAAAGTAAATGGAGAGAAGCTGGAAGCAATCCCACTAAAATCAGGGACTAGACAAGGCTGCCCACTTTCTCCCTACCTTTTCAACATAGTACTTGAAGTATTAGCCAGAGCAATTCGACAACAAAAGGAGATCAAGGGGATACAAATTGGAAAAGAGGAAGTCAAAATATCACTTTTTGCAGATGATATGATAGTATATATAAGTGACCCTAAAAATTCTACCAGAGAACTCCTAAACCTGATAAACAGCTTAGGTGAAGTAGCTGGATATAAAATAAACTCAAACAAGTCAATGGCCTTTCTCTATACAAAGAATAAACAGGCTGAGAAAGAAATTAGGGAAACAACACCCTTCTCAATAGTCACAAATAATATAAAATATCTTGGCGTGACTCTAACTAAGGAAGTGAAAGATCTGTATGATAAAAACTTCAAATCTCTGAAGAAAGAAATTAAGGAAGATCTCAGAAGATGGAAAGATCTCCCATGCTCATGGATTGGCAGGATCAACATTGTAAAAATGGCTATCTTGCCAAAAGCAATCTACAGATTCAATGCAATCCCCATCAAAATTCCAACTCAATTCTTCAACGAATTGGAAGGAGCAATTTGCAAATTTGTCTGGAATAACAAAAAACCTAGGATAGCAAAAAGTCTTCTCAAGGATAAAAGAACTTCTGGCGGAATCACCATGCCAGACCTAAAGCTTTACTACAGAGCAATTGTGATAAAAACTGCATGGTACTGGTATAGAGACAGACAAGTAGACCAATGGAATAGAATTGAAGACCCAGAAATGAACCCACACACCTAAGGTCACTTGATCTTCGACAAGGGAGCTAAAACCATCCAGTGGAAGAAAGACAGCATTTTCAACAATTGGTGCTGGCACAACTGGTTGTTATCGTGTAGAAGAATGCGAATCGATCCATACTTATCTCCTTGTACTAAGGTCAAATCTAAGTGGATCAAAGAACTTCACATAAAACCAGAGACACTGAAACTTATAGAGGAGAAAGTGGGGAAAAGCCTTGAAGATATGGGCACAGGGGAAAAATTCCTGAACAGAACAGCAATGGCTTGTGCTGTAAGATCGAGAATTGACAAATGGGACCTAATGAAACTCCAAAGTTTCTGCAAGGCAAAAGACACCGTCAATAAGACAAAAAGACGACCAACAGATTGGGAAAGGATCTTTACCTGTCCTAAATCAGATAGGGGACTAATATCCAACATATATAAAGAACTCAAGAAGGTGGACTTCAGAAAATCAAATAACCCCATTAAAAAATGGGGCTCAGAACTGAACAAAGAATTCTCACCTGAGGAATACCGAATGGCAGAGAAACACCTGAAAAAATGTTCAACATCCTTAATCATCAGGGAAATGCAAATCAAAACAGCCCTGAGATTCCACCTCACACCAGTCAGAATGGCTAAGATCAAAAATTCAGGTGACAGCAGATGCTGGCGTGGATGTGGAGAAAGAGGAACACTCCTCCCTTGTTGGTGGGAGTGCAGGCTTGTACAACCACTCTGGAAATCAGTCTGGCGGTTCCTCAGAAAATTGGACATAGTACTACCGGAGGATCCAGCAATACCTCTCCTGGGCATATATCCAGAAGATGCCCCAACTGGTAAGAAGGACACATGCTCCACTATGTTCATAGCAGCCTTATTTATAATAGCCAGAAGCTGGAAAGAACCTAGATGCCCCTCAACAGAGGAATGGATACAGAAAATGTGGTACATCTACACAATGGAGTACTACTCAGCTATTAAAAAGAATGAATTTATGAAATTCCTAGCCAAATTGATGGACCTGGAGGGCATCATCCTGAGTGAGGTAACACATTCACAAAGAAACCCACACAATATGTACTCACTGATAAGTGGATATTAGCCCCAAACCTAGGATACCCAAGATATAAGATATAATTTGCTAAACACATGAAACTCAAGAAGAATGAAGACTGAAGTGTGGACACTATGCCCCTCCTTAGATTTGGGAACAAAACACCCATGGAAGGAGTTACAGAGACAAAGTTTGGAGCTGAGATGAAAGGATGGACCATGTAGAGACTGCCATGTCCAGGGATCCACCCCATAACCAGCATCCAAACGCTGACACCATTGCATACACTAGCAAGATTTTATTGAAAGGACCCAGATGTAGCTGTGTCTTGTGAGACTATGCCGGGGGCTAGCAAACACAGAAGTGGATGCTCACAGTCAGCTAATGGATGGATCATAGGGCTCCCAATGGAGGAGCTAGAGAAAGTACCCAAGGAGCTAAAGGGATCTGCAACCCTATAGGTGGAACAACATTATGAACTAACCAGTACCCCGGAGCTCTTGACTCTAGCTGCATATATATCAAAAGATGGCCTAGTCGGCCATCACTGGAAAGAGAGGCCCATTGGACTTGCAAACTTTATATGCCCCAGTACAGGGGAACACCAGGGCCAAAAAGGGGGAGTGGGTGGGCAGGGGAGTGGGGGTGGGTGGATATGGGGAACTTTTTGTATAGCATTGGAAATGTAAATGAGCTAAATACCTAATAAAAAATGGAAAAAAAAATAAAGTTAATGATTAAAGATAAAAAAAAGAATGATTACATGTTTTAAAAATGATCATAAAACAATGTGAGCTTTGAAAAACCATCCATTCAGCTCAATATTTTGAAGATTTTTCAGTAAACAAAATATCCACAAATTGGACACTTTTATAAATGTAGGGGTTTTTCCTTTTAGAGGATGCCAGCAAAATTGTTTCTCTTTGAGCACTTTGTTTGTATTTATATAGAATTCAATTCATGTTTATTAAATATATTAACACTGAGTCTTATGCTCAATTCTCAATTCATTTTTTATACTGAGGGTTATCTATAAAAAACAGCCCTGTTTTAATATCAATATATGTATTATAAAAGTTTTTATATCAAAAATTAGTTGTTGGTTAAACAGGAGTGCAGTAAGTTATGGAAATGACTGTTAATAACAGAAGAGTTTTTAAATAATGATCATTGAGTGAAGAATACACCTAATATTATTTTAGATTTCCTAACCTATTTACTTATTCTTCCTTCCTTAATATGTTGTTTCTCCATCCTTCTTTTATAGATTCTTTCTCTAAAATCTTTTTTAATTTTTCTTGTTCAATTGACTGTTATTTTTCATTATTTCTGAAATGTTTGGAAAAAAAGACAACACTATATCAATTGCCAAGCGATTAATCAATGCATTCCTGTTGTCAAATATATTATTTTTATTTTTGTATTATTGTTTGCACATATTAATCTCAAATCAAAAACAACATTTACACATAAAAATGAATGCAGTGTATAGACATCTGAACCTCAGATGAAGGTTCAGAAGAAGCACATAGTGAATATGTAAGATTTCAGTTACTTTTAAGTATTCCTAAAAAAATTTAAATACAATAGAATAAATGTGCTTGTAAGTTAAGAACCCTAAAATATAAAGCAATTTATACAAGTCAGTCTTAAATAAGAAAAGGCTTTTGGAAATAATCATGTATTTCAGTAATAATTTTTTCAGAATATTCCACAAGGTTATAGGCAAAATATGGATATTGGCAATTATTATAGATAAGAAAAATGTGCATCAAAAAACGTGTGTCTGATTTACCAAATACAAATAGTTGGCATCAGTGAAAGTATGGTTATTGGCATTGCTCTAAGTGTAAATTCTTAATTATGTATCAAAGTTGAGTTTGGAAGATAAAGAAACATAAAACTTTATGGGAAATACAAGTAAGTATAGAAAATTTCATCTGAGCAAAAATGCACCAGGGTTAAAAATTGATCTACATACTATTTTCTTACGAATGTGTAACAAGAGAGTAGAAGCCAGTTGTCAGAAGTCCATGTAGGCCACCCATCAAGGGAACTCTCATTCTTTTTGCATTCCTCCACACTATCTCTAATCTTTTTCTCATTTTTCTGTCCCAGCCTCCAACTCACATGGAGAGCCCTTGCTCAACCACAGGCCACACTGGTCAGAAGACCAGATGAGGAAATAGAAACCAAGGAACAGAACACCCATCCTACCAAAGACAGGCACAGTATTTTGCACCTAAACCTGTAATCATTCCAAACCCAGATGCCTAAATGCCAGCGTAAGAACAACAATCAAACAATAGCAAAGTCAGTATTTCTCTGGAACCTAGCTATCCTACTACATTAAACCATAAATATTTCAATATAGCTTATGCATATTGAAAAGACCTTAAAATCAACTTCATGCAGATGATAGAGATCCTTAAAGAGGAGTTGAATAAATCTCTTAAAAACAAGAAAGATAAACAATTAATAAATGGGACCTCATGAAAAGCTTCTCCAAGTTAAAGGGCTTTATCTAAAAGATAAAACAGGAGACTAAAGAATGGGAAAATCCAGTAATGGGGCATACGGAATCTGAACTGGCTGTCTTCTATAGCCAGGCAAGTTTCCCAGGAGTGAGACTGGGACATCACCCTAGTCACAGAACCTTTGTTGTCCAAGCTGTCCCACCAACAAAATGTACTAGGACAGTGGTGGTCCAGAACCTATGGTAGTGGTCAACCAATGACTGATTTAATTTGGGGCCCATGCCACAATAGGGAGTTCATGCTTGACACTGCCTAGATGACTAGGAACCAGAGTCAGGATACTCTAAAGACCTAGAGTAGAAAGAAACATGGCAGGCCATAAAAAGAAAAAAAAATCAATAAAATGATTCCTAATGATGTTCTCCTGTATGTATAGATTAGAGCCTAGTCTAGTTTTATCAATTCGGCTGCCTCTTGCACCTCTTGCAGCTGATGGGAAGGGTTGCAGAGACCCACAGCCAAACATTATGAGGAGAAAAGTCCTAGGTTGGAGGTTTTCATCCTTTATCAGGTCCTTTCCCTCAGAGCTCAGTAATTGCTTTATCATTTCCTTCAGCCAGTAAAGGACTTGGAGGTACCAGAAGGTTTCCATGGGAAGAACAAAACCAAATCAACTAAGCATGGCTCATCGTGGGTCATAGAGACTCATGTGGCAATTGAGCAGCCTACACGGGTCTGTGCATGAGTCCTCTGCATGTACGTCATGATTGTTGGCTTGTTTGGGGGAGGAAATTTCTGACAGTGGGAATGGAGGTATATCTGACTCTTTTGCCTGCTTTTAAGATCCTTGTCCTCCTGCTGGATTGCCTTGCCCAGCCTTGATGTGCAGTTTTGTGCCTGGTCTAATTGTAATTTGTTATCCTATGCTTGTTGATGTCCCTAGGAGGCCTGCCCTTTTCGGGGAGAGACAGGGAACTGTATATCCCAAGATGAGTGGACTGCAGCACCATTTCAGTTGAGATGAACTGTATGAGAGATGAATAAATAAAAATTTTAAGTAAATATATAACAAATAACATTTATTGCCTTAGTATTTCCTTCAGCCATTCAAGTCTGATTCTGATGAGAATCAAGGTTGTCTATTACATTCATTAAAAATATTTTTTAAGTTGGTCAAATGGACTAATAGCCATTTGCAACAATGGCATTCTATCAGAGTCCATTGTTATATTTTACTACTGTTCACATCTTGATAAACTTCTCTGTGTCTCTCTGTGTGTATGTTTGTAAATGTATGTAGTTATGCATCTCTGTGCGTGTGTGCAAATAGGTGTTCATGTGACTGTGGGAATTTGTCTCTCTGTGTATTTGTATGCGTTTTTGTGTATGCCTGTGTGTTCGTGTATGCATGGGTATGCAAGTGTGTATATGTGTATCTACTTGTCTCTGTGGGTGTATGTGTGTGTTTGTGCCTGTGTGTGTTCTCCTGTGTTCCTGTCTATATGCCTGTGTGTCTCTGTCTGTAGGTGGGCCTAAGTGTCCATGTCTGTATGTGTGTGTCTGTTTTTTCTGTGTATGTGTGGCTCTGTATCTGTTTGTGTGTGTATTTGAGTGGATATGTGTACCTGTGTGTACATCTATGTGTGTGTATGATTATATTTGTGTGTATGTGTGTGCTTGTGTGTCTGTCTGTGTATGTCTCTTTGTATGTTTGTATGTGTATGTGTTTCTTTGTGCTTGTGTTTTTTCTGTGTATATGTGTATATATTTGTGTGTGTCTTTGTGTGTGTCTTTGTGTGTATATATATGTGTGTGTGTGTGTGTATGTGCATTTGTGTGTACATTTCTGTGTGTCTTTGTATATGTGTATATGTATGTAGGTCTATGTGTATGTTTGTGTGTGTCTGTGTGTGTGTATGGTGTGTGTTTATGTATGTGTTCTGTTTGTCTGTGTGTATGTGTTTGTGTGTGTGTGCATGTGTGTGCATTTGTGTGTGTATATGTGTGAAATGACCATGTCAGAAAGATTTCCACACTGGGAGGAAAAATGAACTGGAGAAACAGAAATGGAAAAAAAAAAGGAATATAAAAGAAAAAATAAATTTTTTTTGAGAAAATAAAATACATGTTTCTTAATACACATAGCAACTAGAACTTTTTAAAAAATATGTCTTGAATATCTATGTATTTTATTTTATTTTATTTATATTCAAGAGAAAAATCAGAATTGTTATTAAATTGCCAAATACAGGTAGAAGGAATTCTTTGCCATGTCTCTAATGTCAAAATTTTACAGGTGTCTTTTACCTTGAGTCCTGAAGGTTTCCAGAGGCCACATGAATTCCTCATGTACTTGAAAATGAAGTCATTGTGAATCCAAACATAAATGAACCTTCAGAAGAGGGCAAAGGATGTCAAATGTACAGCTTGCCACTGTTGTTGGGCCAACTTTCCTTATGCTGGGTCAGTGACCTCTGTGCCCAGGACTGTCAAGGAAGATGGTCTGAGCGACAACAGGTTTCCCAGAACCCTTGATCCTGCCTAAGACAGGAGACCTGGTGTGCCCTATGATCTGCATAGCAATGGAGTCAAGAAAATGGGCAGTTGCCAGGGGATTTTTTTCTGAGATTTGACTAGCCGTTTTATATTATCTTTCACTTTATCGGTGATGAATATAAATTCATCTACACAACTGGAGAGCTGGATTGATGGGTCTTAAAAGTCTTAACTTGGTTTCAAGTTATCACAGCTTTATTTACTGTTTTATGATATCATATAAATATGTTCTTATAAACCATCTGAACATTAATATGAGATCAGTAAGAAAATTTTAACCATAATTTTAGTAAATTACCTGGAAGGAATTACCTGTATACCAGTTTTGCTTTTACATCCCAGATTTTAAAAAATCTGTTTTAAAAATCTAAAATTCAATAAAGTCATTACTGAATTTTATTCATAAAATACACATAGCAATATGATACTGCTTCTAACTGATTTGATTCTGTTTGGTAGATTCATTTATGCTTTGTAAAACCCAGCCAGTGCATGTGGCATATGGACTTGATGCAGAAGAGAGCAAAACCCTAGGATTACCTATTAGTGTGTTTATCTGGTTATACAGATATGGATGTAAGACTTGTGGATGAGTTAAACAAAGAGAATTACCTAATTAACTCTTCAGTTAGTACTTATATGTGTGCTTTGCTGTCAAGAATTTAGCAGTTTAAAAATAAATTACAATGGGGGAATGGTAACAGGTGCTTCTGAGCTTGGGCCAGAAGGATTGCAACAACTTCAAGGTCCACTGATGACATAAAAAGTACCTCAGTCAGTGTATCAATAAATAAATTAAATTAAAAATAAATAAATAGCAATATCTATTTATGTTAAACATCTTCTTTAAAACTCTGTATCAAAGGAAGGGTTGAAGAGAACTTCATGCAGTCCCACACCTGTATCAGCACATATTGAAACACTTTTTTCTTTCTTTTTTTTTTTTGCAGAGGGTTCAGTCCCAGGTCTGTGTCAGGACACACCTTCCCCTCACTTAATACAATTCCAGTTCTTTGTCAGGAGAGGCTGAAATAGAGGCCAGCACCATGAAGTTCTCTAGCTTTGACCCAGATGGATCCACATTCACCTGCCCCAGGTTCTGCCTCCCTAGGAGAATTTGACATAGAAATACATATGAACAACAGAGAATGCAAGAAGAGACTGCAGGTTCATCTCAGCTATAGCACTGAAAAAATAAAACAGAATATTCACACAAATTCACACAGCACCGAGTAGGTTTTGTGTTATCTGATATGAAGTAAGAGTCAAGAGTAACAGTAATTTTCCAAAGTCATAGTAACTGCAGAGAAAATGGCAAAATGACAGAAATGACAAAACAGAGTTTTAGAAGCTATAATCAAGATAAAGGTCTGCCTTAGTTAGGATTCCTATTGCTATGATGAGACACCATGACCTGGGGAGTAAAGATTTATTTGACTTATGCTTCCACATCATTAAAGGAAGTCAGAACAGGAACTCAAAGGGCAGGAACTACCAGCTTCTCACCGTAAATAATGTGGGCTACTGGTTTGCTGTAGATTGCTTTTATTATGTTTAGGTATGGGCCTTGAATTCCTGATATTTCCAAGACTTTTATCATGAATGGGTGTTGGATTTTGTCAAATGCTTGCTCAGTAACTAATGAGATGATCATGTGGTTTTTGTCTTTGAGTTTGTTTATATGCTGGATTACGTTGATGGATTTCCATATATTGAACCATCTGTGCATCACTGGGATGAAACCTACTTGGTCAGGATAGATGATTGTTTTGATGTATTCTTGGATTCAGTTAGCGAGACCTTTATTGAGGATTTTTGCATCGATATTCATAAGGGAAATTGGTCTGAAGTTCTCAATCTTTGTTGGGTCTTTTTGTTGTTTAGGTGTCAGAGTAATTGTGGCTTCATAGAATGAGTCAGGAAGAGTACCTTCTGCTTCTATTTTGTGGAATAGTTTGTGAAGAACTGGGATTAGATCTTCATTGAAGGTCTGATAGAACTCTGCCCTAAACCCATCTGGTCCTGGGCATTTTTTGGTTGGGAGACTATTAATGACTGCTTCTATTTCTTTAAGGGATATAGGACTGTTTAGATCATTAACTTGACACTGGTTTAATTTTGGTACCTGGTATCTGTCTAGAAATTTGTCCATTTCATCCAGGTTCTCCAGTTTTGTTGAGTATAGCCTTTTGTAGAAGGATCTGATAGTGTTTTGGATTTCTTTAGGATCTGATGTTATGTCTCCCTTTTCATTTCTGATTTTGTTAATTAGGATGCTTTCCCTGTGCCCTCTAGTGAGTCTGGCTAAGGGTTTATCTATCTTGTTGATTTTCTCAAAGAACCAGCTCCTCATTTGGTTGATTCTTTGAATAGTTCTTCTTGTTTTCAGTTGGTTGATTTCACCCCTGAGTTAGATTATTTCATGCCATCTACTCCTCTTGCATGAATTTGCTTCCTTTTGTTCTAGAGCTTTTAGGTGTGTTGTCAAGCTTCTAGTGTGTGCTCTCTCTAGTTTCTTTTTGGAGGCACTCAAAGCTATGAGTTTTCCTCTTAGAATGCTTTCATTGTGTCCCATAAGTTTGGGTATGTTGAGGCTTCATTTTCACTAAACCCTAAAAAGTCCTGAAGCTTGAAGCAATCCCACTAAAATCAGGGACTAGACAAGGCTGCCCACTTTCTCCCTACCTATTCATCATTGTACTTGGAGTCCTAGCCAGAGCAATGCGAAAACAAAAGTAGAACAAAGGTATACAAATTGGAAAGGAAGAAGTCAAAATATCACTTTTTGCAGATGATATGATAGTATATATAAGTGACCCTAAAAATTCTACCAGAGAACTCCTAAACCTGATAAACAGCTTAGGTGAAGTAGCTGCATATAAAATTGACTCAAACAAGTCAATGGCATTTCTGTACACCAAGGATAAACAGGCTGAGAAAGAAATTAGGGAAACAACACCCTTCTCAATAGTCACAAATAATATAAAATACCTTGGTGTGACTCTAACTAAGGAAGTCAAAGATCTGTATGATAAGAAAGTCAAGTCTCTGAAGAAAGAAATTAAAGAAGATTGCCAAAGATGGAAAGATCTCCCATGCTCATGGATTGGCAGGATCAATATAGTAAAAATGGCTATCTTGCCAAAAGCAATCTACAGATTCAATGCAATCCCCATCAAAATTCCAACACAATTCTTCAACGAATTAGAAAGGGCAATCTGCAAATTCATCTGGAATAACAAAAAAACCTAGGATAGCAAAAACACTTCTCATGGATAAAAGAACCTCTGGTGGAATCACCATGCCTGACCTCAAGCTGTACTACAGAGAAATTGTGATAAAAACTTCATGGTACTGGTATAGCAACAGACAAGTAGACCAATGGAATAGAATTGAAGACCCAGAAATGAACCCACACACCTATGGTCACTTGATCTTTGACAAGGGACCAAAAACCATTCAGTGGAAAAAAGACAGCATTTTCAACAAATGGTGCTGGCACAACTGGCGGTTATCATGTAGAAGAATGGGAATTGATCCATTCCTATCTCCTTGTACTAAGGTCAAATCTAAGTGGATTAAGGAACTCCACATAAAATCAGAGAAACTGAAACTTATAGAGGAGAAAGAAGGTAAAAGCCTCAAAGATATGGGTATAGGGGAAAAGTTCCTGAATAGAACTGCAATGGCTTGTGCTGTAAGATCAAGAATAGACAAATGGGACCTCATAAAATTGCAAAGCTTCTGCAAGGCAAAAGACACTCTCAATAAGACAAAAAGGCCACCAACAGATTGGGAAAGAATCTTTACCTATCCTAATTCAGATAGGGGACTAATATCCAATATATATAAAGAAGGTGGACTCCAGAATGTCAAATAACTAATTAACTCCATTAAAAATGGGGGCTCAGAGCTAAACAAAGAATTCTCACATGAGGAATACTGAATGGCTGAGAAGCACCTGAAAAAATGTTCAACATCCTTAATTATCAGGGAAATGCAAATCAAAACAACCCTGAGATTCCACCTCACACCAGTCAGAATGACTAAGATGAAAAATACAGGTGACAGCAGATGCTGGCGAGGTTGTGGAGAAAGAGGAACACTCCTCCATTGTTGGTGGGATTGCAAGCTTGTACAACCACTCTGGAAATCAGTCTGGCTGTTCCTCAGAAAATTGGACATAGTACTACTAGAGGATCCCGCAATACCTCTCATGGGCATATATCCAGAAAATGTTCCAACCGGTAAAAAGGACACATGCTCCACTATGTTCATAGCAGCCTTATTTATAATAGCCAGAAGCTGGAAAGAACCCAGGTGACTCTCAACAGAGGAATGGATACAGAAAATGTGGTACATTTACACAATGGAGTACTACTCAGCTATTAAAAAGAATGAATTTATGAACTTCCTAGGCAAATGGATGGACCTGGAGGGCATCATTCTGAGTGAGGTAACCCAATCACAAAGGAACTCACACAATATGTACTCACTGGTAAGTGGATATTAGCCCAGAAACTTAGGATACCCAAGATATAAGATATAATTTGCAAAACAAATGAAACTCAAGAAGAATAAAGACCAAAGTGTGGACACTTTGCCCCTTCTTAGAAGTGGGAACAAAACACCAATGGAAGGAGTTACAGAGACACAGTTTGGACAAATGGATGACCATCTAGAGACTGCCATATCCAGAGATCCATCCCATAGTCAGCCTCCAAATGCTGACACCATTGCATACAGTAGCAAGATTTTGCTGAAAGAACCCAGATATATCTATCTCTTGTGAGACTATGCTGGGGCCTAGCAAACACAGAAGTGAGTGCTCACAGTCAACTATTGGATGGATCACAGGGCCCCCAATGGAGGACCTAGAGAAAGTAACCAAGGAGCTAAAGGGATCTGCAACCCTATAGGTGGAACGACAATATGAACTAACCAGTACCCCCCCCCCCACCAGAGCTCGTGTTTTTAGCTACATATGTATCTGAAAATGGCCTAGTCAGCCATCAGTGGAAAGAGAGTCCCATTGGTTGTGCAAACTTTATCTGCCTTAGTACAGGGGAACACCAGGGCCAAGAAGTGGGAGTGGTCGGGTGGGGGGAGCAGGTGGGGGACTTTTGGGACAGCATTGGAAATGTAAATGAAATAAATACATAATTAAAAAAAAAACTAACTAACAAAAGGTCAGGAACTGGGAGGCAGGAGCTTATGCAGCAGCCATGGAGAAATGTTCCTTACTGGCTTGCTCCTCGAGGCTTATTCATCCTGCTTTCTAATAGAAACAAGAACTAGCATCCCAGTGATGGCATTTCCCATAGTGGGCCTCTCCCCCATCAATCACTTAAAAAAGAAGAAGAAGAAGATGAAGATGAAGAAGAAGAAGAAGAAGAAGAAGAAGAAGAAGAAGAAGAAGAAGAAGAAGAAGAAGAAGAAGAAGAAGAAGCAGCAGCAGAAGCCTACAGGCTTGCCTACAGCTCCTATCTTGTGCAGTGTGCAGGTATTTTCTCAATTGATACTCTCCTTCTCTTATGATTCTAGCTTAGTTCAAATTGACACAAAACTAGTATAAGTACCTTGAATAAAGAAATTGGATTTATAGAGATTTAGAGAATTTAAAACAATCAGGCACCATGCTCTTAGAGAACTACCATAAGATTATTTTTTAAAAGAAAGAAGCTGCCTAATTTTTACCTTTAGCTAGCTATTAATGTACACTTAGGGGAAGTAGTAGTTAAACATGTATAACCCCCAGAATCATGTTCAATTATTTTGAATTGGCCTTTGCTAACATTCGGAAACCATAAACAGCAACACTTTTGTTTTTTTTAAGATCATAGCATCTGGCAAGTCAATTAACCATCTTTAGCATTTTTTTTTCATGCATTTGGCACAAAAATTTGAGTTCTGGAAATTTTTCTTTAAGGTTTTCACAAAATACAAAGGTTGAGACACAAGGTTTTTATTCATAATATTGTTTATAGTACATTTGTTCCCCAGAAAAAAAAAAAACTGGAAAACTTTCAATGTGCCAATATATCTGCTGTTTAAAAGAATAATTAAACACCACTAAAATAGCATTAGTTAATTATGGTACAGACGTATGATGAGTTATTATCTAGTTATTAAATTGATGTTTATGGAAAGTTTAATGACAGAAAAATATTAATGATTTAACATTGAGTGAAAATGTACTTATAACATAGCACTTACCATATTATCTGGGATATGTAAAATGCATTAAAAATTGAATAATATGCCAAAACATAAACAATTTCTCTATTGGTGGTAGAATGATGAATCCTCTTTCTTTTGGTACTACCTTTCACTAAAAGCATTTGTTTACTTATCATTAACTTACAGCTAGATCTTTAATAAACTAACAGTATTAGATCCTGAGTCAGAAAACCTGTAAGGATTTGATTGAAGTCTGATAGGTCTCCAGACAGCTTCTCTAGCCTGACTTCCCTAGAATGGAAGCAGCTAGAATCTGTGGATAACTTGCATTGTTTTAGGTCCTTTCCACGCTGGCATTCTTAATAAAAACAAGAAGATGTATTTAAGAAATTTTTCTAAAAATAAAAACCTTGTCTTACAGAATGTCTGCTGTATGCTTTTTACTGTGTATAACTTTCATATAACTATTTGAGTTTTTATCAATTGTGACACATATTTTCATAAATGCAATCATTATTCTACTAAAGTACAAACATTTTTTCTGATTCTCCAAAGTTCCCCTGCATTTTTTTTCTTTTTTAGAGATAATCCTTAGCCCTATCCCTGCCACCAAATGGCAACTGGTCTGTTTTTTCATGCTGTCAATTCTATTTCCCTTGGCAAATTTCATACAAATGGAATGGTAGAATAAATGTCTTTCTTGCTTGACTTAGCTCACATACAATCTTGAGGTCTATTCTTGCTACATGCTCTCGTAAAATATTCCATTACAGATACTTTTTAACTATTTTTTCATTTGTCCATTTCGAAGACCCTATCTCCTGTGTAAAGTTTTATCCAACTGTGGGTATTGTAAATGCTCTATCTTGCTGGGAATAATGTTATGTGGCTGTGATTCTGGCATTCAAAATGCCTTGAATTTGAACTCCCAACCTCCCTAGTGCAGGATATACTATTACTGACATGTAACAGGCCCAGCAGAACAGAATACTTATAGTAACTGCAGCTGGAATAAATTAGTCTAGGTCGATAGATAAAATTATAAGCAAATTATTACATATGAGCATATGGGATACTACTCAGCATTTCAAAAACACTGAGAGATTGGTGGGAGAGGTGGACAAAACTTTGATCCTAAACCAAGGAGCTAGTTGTAATTTACAACACTTGAAAGGAAAAATTAGTTGCCTCAATGGAGCTTTTGTAGAAATTATTCTCATATGGCTTTTTAAGAGTCATTTTCTTTTTGTCTTAATAATTTTTGCTTGCATATTATGTTTTCTGATTTTGTGTTTTATGGGTTTTGTTTGATTGTGTGTGTGTGTGTGTGTGAGAGAGAGAGAGAGAGAGAGAGAGAGAGAGAGAGAGAGAGAGAGACAGAGAGACAGAGAGACAGAGAAAGACAGAAAGAAGGAAAGAGAGGGGGCAGGAAGGGAGGGTTCTGTGTGGGAAAGGGGACAGAGAGGGAAAGAGGGAATATGATCAGGTATTGTGTGGGGCAAAAGACTGAAGAACTGAGGACCAATAAAAAGAATGAGAACAGGCTACCTTAGGAGGTAGGATGTGGGGGAATCTCCAGAATGTACCAGGGACCTGGGAAGTGAGAGGTTCCTAGGACTCAAGAGAAGAACCTTAGATGAAATGTCCTTAGAGTAGGGAAAGAGAACTTGTAGAGCCCACCTCCAGCAGGAAGACAGGGCATCAAGTGATGTAGGGAGTTGCTAACCCACAGTCAAAAACTCTGACCCATAATTGCTCCTGTCTGAAAGAACTGCACAGACAAAAGTGGAGAAAAGCCTGAGGAAAAGGAAGTAAAGCAACAGGCCCAAACTGGGAGGTCCTAAGGTCTGACACTATTACTGAGGCTATGGAGTGCACACAAAAAGGGATCTAGCATGACTGCCCTTTGAAAAACCCAACAAGCAGCTGAAAGAGTCAGATGCAGATATTTACACTCAACCAATGGACAGAAGCTGCAGGCCCCTGTGGTTGAATTAGGGGAAAGCTTGAAGAAGCTGAGGAGGAGGGTGACCCTGTAGGAGGACCAGCAGTCTCAATTAACCTGGACCCTTCCCCAAGATCTCTCAAACACTGGGTCACCAACCAGGCAGCATACACCAGCTGGTATGAGGACCCCAACACACATACAGCAGAGGACTGCCATGTCTGGTTTCAGTCAGAGAAGAAGCACCTAACCCTCAAGAGCCTGGAGGCTCCAGGGAGTAGTGAGGTCTGGTGGGGTAGGGGTGCAGGAGTGAGACATCCTTGTGGAGACGGGGGGGGGGTGGGTGGGGAGGGGAGGTGAGATATGGAACAGTCAGAGGATGGACCTGGAGGGGTATAAAATCTGGAGTATATATTTTAAAAAGTAAATAAAACCAAGGGGAAAAAAGAAAAGAAAGGAAAGGAAAAGAACAGAAAAGAGAGAGAGAGAGAGAGAGAGAGAGAGAGAGAGAGCTTTGTATTTTTTCTTTATTGGTTTGCGTCCTGGTATGTTTTGTTGTAGTTGTTTGTTTGCTTGCTTCTTTGCACTTGTTTTCTAAAGAAAGTGTGTGGAGTTTTGGAGAGGTAGGGATGATCTGAGAGGTATTGATAGAATGGAATCCATGATCATAATATATTTCATTTAAAAGATCAATGAAAAGATTATACTTGGAGAGAGCCATGGCTCCAGATACATATGGGGCAGAGGATGACCTTATCTGACATCAGTGGGAGGGAAGGCCCTTGGTCCTATGGAGGCTTAATGCTAGAAGGGGGATGCTAGAGAAGTGAGGTAGGAGTAGATGAGTGGGTGGAGGAGCACCCTCATAGAGGCAAAGGGGAGGGGAGAGAGGAGGGATGGGATGGAGGGTTTGTGGAGGGGAAACCAGGAAGGGGATATATCATTTGAAATATAAAAGAATAAAATGAGTAATAAAAAATTCAGTAAAATATGTATACATAAAATTGTCTTTCCAATAATAATAAAAATGCAAAGTTATTAAGTATGTAACTTGACAAAAATCTTTATCAAAACTATTATATGTTTGTTGTATAATAACATATTACTGAGTACAAATATTTTAAAAAATGCCTTTAGGATAGGATCAGAGGTAAGGAGGACACGATATCTTCCCCAACACCAGAAGTAACCGGGACTAGCTGGACCAGGGCACTCAGGAACTTCGCCTGACCCGTGGCAAGAGTTCCTTCTAGTCTGGGCTGGTACCTTGAGCAGATCTTGGGCACAATCTCTGAAGCCAGTCCCATAACACCCAGAAGAAGATCCAATCTCAGGCCCTTTATCTCACCCAGGACCAGAGGATCACAGGATTCCCAGGAGCTTGGTCAAACTAGGATCTCTGGGTCCCAGAGGCATCTTGACTCCCAGGAGCTCTGACACATCCAGGATCTCAGGATGACAGGATCCTAAAATCACATGAACACAGAGACAGCCAAACTCTGAGGAGTTCTGACACAACCAGGGTCACAGGAAGGATAGGTGCCAGTCATATATAGTGAAGGCAGGTAGCACTAGAGGTAATTAGATGGTGGAAGGCAAACCTAAGAACATAAGCAACAGAGACCAAGGTTACTTGGCATTATCAGAACCCAATTCTCCCACCATAGCAAACCCTGGATACACCATCACAGAGGAAAAGCAAGACTCAGATCTAAAATCACTTCTCATGGTGTTGATAGAGGACTTTAAGAAGGACATAAATAACTCCCTTAAAGAAATAAAGGAGAACACAGGTAAACAGCCAGAAGCCCTTAAAAAGAAAACACAAAAATCCCTTAAAGAATTACACGAAAGCACAATCAAACAGGCAAAGGAAATGATCAAAACCATCCAAGATCTAAAAATGAAAATAGAAGCAGTAAAGGAATCACAAAGAGAGAGAAGCCTGGAGTTAGAAAAACTAGGAAGGAGACAGGAGTCATAGATGCAAGCATCACCAACAGAATACAAGGCTCCTAACCCAAAACATCCAGAAAATCCAGGACACAATGAGAATAAAAACCTAAGGATAATAGGTCTAGAAGAGAGCAAAGATTCCCAACTTAAAGTATAGTAAATATCTTCAACAAAATTGTAGAAGAAAACTTCCCTAACTTAAATAATGAGATGCTCATGAACTCAGAAGAAGCCTACAGAACTCCAAACAGACTGGACCAGAAAAGAAATTCTTCCTGTCACATAATAATCAAAAGAACAAATGCACTGTCTTAGTTAGGGTTTTAAGGCTGTGAACAGACACCATGACCAAGGCAAATCTTATAAAAAACAACATTTAATTGGGGCTGGCTTACAGGTTCAGAGGTTCAGTCCATTATCATCAAGGTGGGAGCATGGCAGCATCCAGGCTGTCATGGTGCAGGCAGAGCTGAGAGTTCTACCTATTCATCCAAAGGCTGCTAGTGGAAGACCGACTTCCAGGCAACTGGGGTGAGAGTCTTAAGCCCACACCCACAGTAACACACCTACTCCAACCAGGTTACACCTATTCCAACAAGGCCACACCTCCAAATGGTGCCACTCCCTGGTCCAAGAATATAAAAACCGTCACATGCACTAAAAAAAGAAAAATGTTAAGAGCAGTAAGGGAATAAGATCAAGTAACATATGAAGTCAGAACTGTCAGAATTACACCAGATTTCTCACTAGAGACTATGAAAACTAGAAGATCCTGGGCAGATGTAATACAGACCCTAAGAGACCACAAATGCCAGCCCAGGCTACTATACACAGCAAAACTCTCAATTAGCATAGATGGAGATACCAAGATATTCCATGACAAAACAAAAATTACACAATATTTTTCCATAAATCCAGCCCTACAAAGGATAATAGATGGAAAACACAAACACAAGGAAGGAAACACAAAAACAAGGAAAGAAATAATCTTTCAACAAACCCAAAAGAAGATAGCCACACAAACATAATTCCACCTCTAACAACAAAAGTATCAGGAAGTAACAATCACTTTTACTTAATATCTCTTAATATCAATAAACTCAATTCTCCGAAAAAGACATAGACTAACAGACTGGATATATAAACAGGACCAAGCATTTTTCTGCATATAGAAAACACACCTCAAGGACAAAGACAGACACTGTCCCAGAGTAAAATGTTGAAAGATAATTTTCCAAGAAAATGATCCCAAGAAACAAGCTGGGGTAGCCATTCTAATGTCGAATAAAATCAACTTTCAATCAAAAGGTATCAAAAACAGCAAGGTAGTTTACTTCATACCGGTTAAAGGAAAAATGTACCAAGAAGAACTCTTAATCCTGAGCATCTATGCTCAAAATGCAAGGGTACTCATATTCATAAAAGAAACTCTACTTAAGCTCAAAGCACACATCACATTCCACACAATAATAGTGGGAATCATCAACATCCCACTCTCAGCAATGGACAGATTATGGAAACAGAAACTAAACAGAAACACAGTGAAATTAACAGAAGTTGTGAACCAAATGCATCTAACAGATATTTATCGAACATTTCATTCTAAAAGATTATACCTTCTTCTCAGCACCTCACAGTTACCGTCTCCAAAATTGTCCGTATAATTGGTCACTAAACAGGCCTCAACAAATACAAGAAGATTGAAATAATCCCATGTGCCCTATAAGATCATCACAGACAAAGGCTGGTCTTAAATATCAACAAAAACAATGGAAAGCACACACATGGAAGTTGAATAATGCTGTACTCAATGATAACTTGGCCAAGGAAAAAATAAAGAAATTAAAAACTTTTTAGAATTTAATGAAAATGAAGGCACATCATACCAAAACTTATGGGACACAATGAAAGCAGTAGTAAGAGGAAAACTCATAGCTCTTAGTGCCTCCAAAAGGAAAACTGAAGAGAGCTTACACTAGCAGCTTGACAGCACACCTGAAAGCTCTGGAACAAAAAGAAGAAATTCACCCAAGAGTAGTAGACAGCAGAATATAATCAAACTAATGGCTGAAATCAACCAAGTAGAAACAAAAAGAACTATACAAAGAATCAACAAAACCAGTAGCTGGTTCTTTCAGAAAATGAACAATATAGATAAACCCCTAGCCAGACTTACCAGAGAGCACAGGGACAGTATCCAAATTAATAAAATCAGAAATGAAAAGAGAAACATAACAATGAAATTTATCTTAAAATAACTATTCTGTTTGTTGAATATTAATAGTTGAAAATATTAAAATCATGTTTTACAAAAAGAAGAAGGAGAAGGAGGAGGAGAAGGAGAAGAAGGAAGAAGAAGAAGAAGAAGAAGAAGAAGAAGAAGAAGAAGAAGAAGAAGAAGAAGAAGAAGAAGAAGAAGAAGAAGAAGAAGAAGAGATAATAAAGAAAGAAAGCCTTACAGGCAATAGCCTTGGGACTTCAGCTAATTATCTGGGTTCGTTTGAGGTACAGATCTCCAGGAAGAGTAAATATGCTGGGATTTTATAAAAGATTCCTGTCTGAAAAACACTTTGTTTATTTTGACCCAGAAAATAAAAATAAAAGTAGTGACGCAAATCTCCTTTGGATTAAAAAAAAGAAGATTTAATAACAAATGACAAATGCATGCAGAGGTAGATATGTTCCCCTTCATTTAAACATTATACAATATATGTATTTATATATATGAAAAATAAAAATGCATTTAGTTTTAAATAAGCTTCTTCAGTCTTAATTGTCACAGAGTTTTCATTTCAAAAGCACATGTGTCTGTTTTCATTTTCTTACTGCTATAGTTGACAAGGGAAGTATTACATTGCTTAAAACTATCAGAAAACTGAAATGAATATTTATTACACAAAAACTCATATTCTTTAAATGAAGTACCAAACTCCTATCATGTAGCCTCCTACTAGTGTGGTAGAAACTTTTTTTTTTTGAAACTCCAATAGTTAGAAATGAAAAATTGTCTCAGATTTTTTCTTTTACTTGAAACTTGAGTTCTGAACACAGAATTAGATATGGTCCCTACTCCATGGGTTTCAGAATCCACAATGCCAAAATAATTTTCTTTCTATTCAATCCTATATTATACCACACACAATTGGTAAAAGCTTGTTTACTATTGCTGAGATTGACTCTTGTGCCCTGATATACTATTGAAAGAAAGTTCACAGTTCTCTGAAAACCCAAGGCCTTGGGCACGCTGGCAGGCCAGGAAAATAACACACACATGTATCATAAAGCAGACTTCTGTGTGGAGTGGAATTCTAATAATGGACTGCCTTTTGCTAGTGAATATTTAGTAAAGCTTGCCAGAAACAGCAGTCCAATTTTATGTATAACCCCATAAAATTCTATACCCTTAGCACAATATCTGAAACACTGTAAGCATTTGTAACCTGGTATAGCAAATTAAAGTATGTAGTTGAGACAAACATTTTGGGACTACAGTAACAATTAGTGGTTTATAAATATTTATGGTTTTCATGTCCATGACTGGACTTTTCTTAGAAAACTTTGAATATTTTATTTTCTGATTTTTTCCAGGGTGCACAATTTTTTACTTATCCAGAGAAATAAATTAGCATATCAAAATAATTTACTTCATTAGATATATTAGAAAAATACTATATCTCAAATATTGAGCTAAGTAAATAAATTGTTCTATTAAATAGAAGTTGTTTAAATACATTCTATGTGTCATTTTGTAATGATATTTGAATTATCCAGAAAATTCCCCAGAACCCATAGATTTACATTGTAATGCAGTGTTTGAGGTAGAAGAAAATGAAGTGAGAAAATGTACAAATAAGTTAATATATAACATGTCTGTTTATATTGTCCTATATTTAATCATTTGTAGCTTAGATATTTTTAGCTAAGGATATTGCAAGTTGGCTGTGTATTCTGTGTTTTCCTAAAACTCATTTTTGAGCAGGGTAATAACTTATCTCAGAATATTCTAACTGGGTTCCTTCTCATGCATATTTGAATAAAGGCTTGAAGAAAACAGCATGTACTCTCAACACTTATAACAGAAACAGAAAGATGATGCACAGGAAAGGACTTTAGAAGGAAGTAGTTATCTATGTAAAGTCTTGGGATTGTTTCCCGTGTATCTCTCTCTATGGAAATGTAGTTGACAAAGACCTACAGCTATTGTGCTGTAAAATCTCCTGTGGCATTGACACAGTCCCAACTACAGTCTCAAGCAGTGCTGGAACAAAGTAGGGAAAAATAACTGATGACCCCTCCTGGTGGCTTGAATAAGTATGGCACCATAAACACTGTTTGAGTGCTTGACCCATAGGAAGTGGCATTATGAGGAGATGTGGTCCTGTTGGAGTAAGTTTGTCACTGTGAAGGTGGGCTTTGTGGTCATAAATATGCTCAAGGCATGTCCAGTGGCAGGGTCTCCTGCTGCCTGTGGTTCAAGATGCCTCCAACACACCACACCTGCCAGCTTACTTTCATGCCTCTTACCATGATGACAATGGCCTAAAAGTCTGAAACTGTAAACTAGCCCCAATTAAAACTTTTATAGGCATTGCCACGGTCGTGGTGTCTCTTCACAGCAATAGAAACTCTAACTAAGACAACCCTTTTCAAAATGAAGGGATTTTCTGATGTTCGGGTTTGTGTTACAGAAGTACTGATATCCTGACTGAAACCCTCATCATCCCCATCAGAGGCATTTTCTCTCTGATGATCGCTTACATTGGGGTCTGAGGTACTCCCAGTCTTTCCAGATCATGCATATTTTTCCTAGGAGAGAGAGAGAGAGAGATCTGCCTGTCTTACTGTTTTCCTTTACACAGATATATCTCCTAATAAAAATTCTTCAATATTTTATCATAAATGCTTTATTGTCTGCCTTTTGAGAGTCTCTGTGATAATATCTTTACATAGTATTAGATTTAAATTATATCAATACTGCCCTGTCTCTCATTTTATAAGATCTGGAAACTGTAGAAAACTAGTAAAAAGAGTATCTGAAGCACAAGCAATATTAGCTTGTGCTTTAAGGAGATGATATGAATAGGCACTTTAAGGAAACCAAAGTAATTATTTCATCTGTGCAACTGTTTGCTCTATGGCTGACTTGTATCAATAAACACTTTTGGTATTTTTGCTTGTCAATGAAATATTCACAACAGAAAAAAAAGAGGCTGGTTAAGATTCGGTTCATTGAGTGCTATAACCAAAAGACAGGGAAAACCTTTCTAAATTCTGTTATGCTTATAAAGTAAGAAAGGAGACTAAGTTTATACTCCATATCAACACCCAGCAAACCCAACCAGTCAATAAGTTCCTTGGCATTACACCTCCAGCCTCCTCCACACATTTTTTTTAAAGCAATCTAACTGTTGCCCTCCTCCCAGGTACCACCTCCCACAGTTCTTCATCCCATTACTCCTCCATTCTGTCTCTGAGATGATACTCCCCCACAAGACTTTCCCCCGCCCCCTGCCTGGTGACTCAAGTCTCACCAGGCCAGACCAGGCAGTCTTCTGCAATATATGTGGAGGCGGGGGCAGGGAGTGCTTTGAACAGCTCATGTATGTTGCCTGGTTTGTGGCTCCATCTCTGAGATCTCTGGGGGTCCAGGTTAGTTGAGACTGCTTATCTTTCTATAGGGTCACCCCTCCTTCAGCTTCTTCAATCCTTCCCCTAATTCAACCAAACTAGTACCTGACTTCAGTCTAATGATTGTGTGTATCTATATCTGTCTAAGACAGCTGCTAGTTGAGCCTCTCAGGGGACAGCCATGGTAGGCTCTTGTCTGTAAGCACATCATAGCATAATAGTGTCAGGTCTTAGAGCCCCTGTCCCCATGAGACCAATTTCTTTTCCTTCAGTCTTTTTGCCATTTTTGTCCCTGCAGTTCTTTTAGACAAGAACAATTGAGGGTCAGAAACTTTGATTATGGGTTGGTATCTCTGTCCCTATACTTGGGGCCATGTCTATCTATTCTTTGTGTTCTCTCTCTTCACTGTTGGGCATTTCAGCTAAAGCCACCCCTGTTGAGTCTTGAGAGTCTCTCACCTCCAAGATCTCAGGTATTTTCTACAGGTCTCTCCCAACCTCCAACCCCACCCCCCCACTCCCCACCCCCAGCCCAAGGCTACATATTTCTATTCATTCTGCTGGCCCTCCGGACTACTCATCTGTCCTTTCCCATACCTGACACTGTTCCCTTTTTCCAGTCCCTCTCCCCTCTCCCACCAACATGCATCCCTCCCTCTGCCTTTCATGATTGTTTTCTTCTCCATTTTAAGTGGGGCTGAACTATCCTCAGTTGGGCCTTTCTGTTTATTAATCTTATTGTCTGTGGGTTGTATCCTAGGTATTATGTACTTTTTGGCTAATATCCATTTATTAGTGAGTACATGCCATGCATGACTTTTTGTGTCTGATTTATCACACTCAGAATGATATTTTCTAGTTTCAAACATTTGCCAACAAAATTCATGATGTCTTTATTCTAAATAGTTGGATAGTATTCCATTGGGTAAATGAACCACATTTTCTATGTCCATTCTTCAGTTGTTTACAGCTTCTGGCTATTACAAATAAGACTGCTATGAACATAGTGGAACATGAACCCTTGTGGTATGGTGGGGCTTCATTTGTATATATGCCCAAGAGTGGTATAGCTTGGTCTTTAGGTAGATCTATTTCCAATTTTCTGAGGAATTTCTAGATTGATTTCCTGAGTGGTTGTACTAGTTTGCAATCCCACCAGCAATGTAAGAGTGTTCCTCTTTCTACACATCCTCAAAGCATGTACTGTCACTTGAGTATTTGATCTGAGCCATTCTGACTGGTATAAAGTGGAATCTCAGGGTCATTTTTATTTGTATTTCCCTGATGACTAAGGATGTTGAACATTTCTTTAAGAGATTTTTGGCCATTTGAATTTTTTCTGTTGTAAATTCTTTGTTTAGCTCTGTAACCCATTTTTAATTGGGTTATTTGGGTTTTGGGGGTTCTTGTTGAGTTCTTTATATAATTTGTATATTAGCCCTCTATCAGATGTAGTGTTAGTGAAGATTATTTTTTCCCAATTTGTAGGTTGCTGATTAGTCTTATTGACTATATCTTTTGCCTTACAGAAACACTTAAATTTCATTAGGTCCCATTTGTCAATTGTTGAACTCAGAGCCTAAGCAATTGGAGTTCTGTTTAGAAAATTTTCCAGTGTGCCAATGAGTTCTAGGCTCTTTCCCAGTTTCTCTCCTATTCATTTCAGTATATCTGATTTTATGTTGAGGTCCTTGGTCCACTTGGACATGAGCTAGCTCTGTGAAAGGCTATAAATATGGATCTATTTTTGTTTTTCTAATACAGACTGCCAGTTTGACCAGCACCATTTATTGAATATGCTTTCTTTTTTCCATTGTATGTTTTTGCTTCCTTGTCAAAGATCAAGTTCCCATAGATGTGTGGGTTTATTTCTGGATCATTGATTCTATTGCATTTATCAACCTGTCTCTGTACCAACACCATGCAGTTTTTATCATTATTGCTCTATACTACAGCTGAGGTCAGGGATGGTGATTCCCCCAGAAGTTTTTTTATTTTGAGAATTATTTTCACTATCCTGGGTTTTTGTTGTTGTTGTTGTTATTGTTTTTTCATATGAAATTGAGAATTGCTCTTTCGATGTCTGTGAAAAACTGTGCTGGAGTATTCATGGTGATTGTGTTGAATCTGTAGATTGCTTTTGGTAGGATGGGCATTTTTACTATGTTAATTCTATCAGTCCATGATCACGGGAGATCTTTCCATCTTCTGAAGTATTTTTTGATTTCTTTCTTCATAGACTTGAAGTTCTTGTCATACAGATCTTTCATTTGTTTGGCTAGAGTTACACCAAGATATTTCATCATATTTGTGACTATTGTGAAGGGTGTTGTTTCCCTATTTTCTTTCTCAGCCCATTTATCATTCATATAAAGTAAGTGATTTGTTTAAGTTAGTTTAATATTTAGCCACTTTGCTGAAGTTGTTTACTAGCTGTAGAAGTTCCCTGGTAGAATTTTGGGAGTTTATTATATATATTATCATATCATCCACAAATAGGGATATATTGATCTCTTCTTTTTCTATTGGAATCCCTTTGAACTCCTTTTGCTGTCTTATTGCTATAGGTAGTATTGATCTAGCTAGAACTTTGAGTACTATATTGAATTGATATGAAGAGAGTAGGCAGTTCTGTCTTGACCCAGATTTTAGTGGGATTGTTTCAAGTATCTATCCATTTAACTTGATATTGGCTGTTGATTTGCTGTATATTGCATTTATTATGTTTAGGTAAGTGCCTTTAATTTCTGATTATTTCATTACTTCTAACATGAAGGGCTTTTGTATTTTATAAAATGCTTTTTCAACATCTAATGAAGTGATCATATGTTGTTGTTGTTGTTTTCCTTTGAGTTTGTTTAAGTAGTGGTTTCCATTGATTTTCCATTGATGGATTTCTGTATATTGGACCATCCCTGCATCCCCAGGATGAAGCCTACTTAATTGTGGTGAGGGGTCATTTTGATGTATTCTTGGATTCAGTTTGTCAGAACTTTACTGAGTATTTTTCCATCAATATTCATAAGCAAAATTGGTCTGAAGTTCTTTTTCATTGTTGGGTCTTTCTGTGGTTTAAGTATCAAAGCAACTATGGCTTCATGGAATGAATTAGGTAGTGTTCCTTCTGTTACTAATTTATGGAATAGTTTGAGAAGTGTTGGTATTAGCTCTCCTTTGAAGGTATGATAGAATTCTTCACTAAAACCTTCTGGCACTGGTCTCGTTTGGGTTGGGAGTTTTTAATGACAGCTAATATTTCTTTAGGGGTTATAGGACTGTTTGCATGGTTTACCTGCTCTTGATTTAACTTTGTTTCAGAGTATCTGTCTGGAAAATCATCCATTTCATCTATATTTCCCAGTTTTGATGAGTATAGGTTTTTGTAGTAATATCTGATGACTTTTTTTTAATTTCCTCAGTTTCTGTTGTTTTTTCTTCTTTTTCATTTCTGATTTTGTTAATTTGGATACTGTTTCTGTGCTCTTTAGTTAGTTTGGTTAATGTTTTTTCTATCTTGTTGAATTTCTCAAAGAACCAGCTCTTGGTTTTGTTGATTCTTTGTATAGTTGTCCTTGTCTCTAACTGGTTGGTTTCAGCCCTGAGTTTGAATTTCCGGTAGCTGTCCAGCAGCCACAGAGAACTTGGTACATCTGAAAGGAGGCTGGAAATGAAAAAGGACAGGTGGCTGAGAGAAGAATGAAGCCAAGACAAAGGTTTCTGATCAAGGCTAAAAGTTTAATTTTCAGCTTTGCAGCAAATATAAGCAAAACCCTAATACCCATCCTTTGTTTCAGCTGGATTCTGTTGCAAAGCAAGCTCAGCAGGAGGTCAACTCTTCCAGGCTCTGGTAGGGAAATGCAAATAAGACAAGGCCAGGTGCTGACTCAGCCAGGCTGTAAAACCAGTAGAAGTTTGTTTAGCCTATTCAAGGCTGGAGGAAGGACACAATTTTCTGTCTCTATTCCTCTTGGGTGTGTTTGCTTCTTTCTGTTCTAAACCTTTCAGTTGTGCTGCTAAGCTGCTTGTATGGGTTGTTGAAATCTCCCACTATTATTGGGTGAAGTTCAATGTTTGTTTTGAGTTTTAGTAAACTTTCTTTTATGAGTATGGATGACCTTGTGTTTGGGGCATAGATGTTCAGAATTGAGACTTCATCCTTTTGGATTTTTCATTTGATGAATATAAAGTGTCTCTACTGGCTAGTTTTGTGTCAACTTGACACAGCTGGAGTTATCACAGAGAAAGGAGCTTTAGTTGAGGAAATGCCTCCATGAGATCCAACTGTAAGGCATTTTCTCAATTAGTGATCAAGGAGGAAGACCCCTTGTGGGTGGGACCATCTCTGGGCTGGTAGTTTTGTGTTCTATAAGAGAGCAGGCTGAGCAAGCCAGGGGAAGCAAGCCAGTAAAGAACATGCCTCCATGGCCTCTGCATCAGCTCCTGCTTTCTGACCTGCTTGAGTTCCAGTTCTGACTTCCTTCGTGATGAACAGCAGTATGGAAGTGTAAGCTGAATAAATCCTTTCCTCCCCAACTTGTTTCTTGGTCATGATGTTTGTGCAAAAATAGAAACCCTGACTAAGACAGTGTCCTTCCCCGGTTGATAACTTATAGTTGAAAATCTATTTTATTAGATATTAAAATTGCTAATTCAGCTTATTTCTTGGGATCATTTGCTTGAAAAACTTTTTTCCAGTCTTTTACCCTGAGATAGTGCCTGTCTTTGCCATTCAGGTGTGTTTCCTGTATGCAGAAAAATGCTGGATTTTACTTGAATATCCAGGTTGTTAGTCATGTCTTTTAATTGGGGAATTGAGTCCATTGATGTCGAGAGTTATTAAAGACAAGTGGTTGTTAGTTCCTATTATATTTGTTGTTAGAGATGGCATGTGTGTAATTCTTTTCTTTCGGGTTTGTTGTGAAACTTGTGATTTCTTCTTTGTTCTTTGGTGTAGATAACCTTTTTGTGTTGTAGTTTTCCTTCTATAGGGCTGGATTAGTAGATATATATTGTTTAAACTTAGTTAAGTCAGAGAATATTTTGTGTCCTCCATCTCTGATGATTGAGAGGTTTGCTGGATATAGTAGCTTGGGCTAGCATTTGAGTTCTCTTTGGGTCTGGATGACATTTGTCCAGGATCTTCTGGGTTTTAGAGTCTGTATTGAGAAGTCTGGTCTATTTCTTATAGGTCTGCCTTTATATGATACATGCCTTATTCCCTTACTGCTTCTAATATTCTTTCCTTGTTTTGTGCATTTAGAGTTTTCATTATTATGTGCTCAAATCTATTTGGTTTTCTATAGACTTCCTGTACATTTATCACTATCTCTTTCTTTAGGTTGGGAAATTTTTCTTCTAAGAATGTGTGGAAGATGTTTTCTGGCCTTTTGAGCTGGGAATCTCTGCTCTCTTCTATTTCTACTATTCTTGGGTTTAGTCTTTTCATTGTGTCTGTAATTTCCTGAATTTCCAATCCCCTAGCTTCAGAGCTTTTTATGTTTTGTATTTTCTTTGACCACTGTTGTGTCAGTATATTCTATGGTGTCTTCTATGGCTGAGATTCTCTCTTCTGTCTCTTGTATTCTGTAGTTCCTCACCTGTTTCCTAGTTTTTCCATTTCCATGTTTGCTTCCACTTGTTATTTCTTATTGTTTCTACTTCTGTTTTTGGTCTTGGACTGCATTGTTCAATTTCTTTACCTGTTTGGTTGTGTCTTTCTGTATTTGTTTAAGAGATTTATTTGTTCCTTCTTCAAGGACTTCTACCTCTTTGGCTCTGTTTCCCTGTATTTCTTTAATGCATTATTTATATCCTCCTTAAAATTCTCTATTATCTTCATGAGATGGGATTTCAAATCAGAACCTTGATTTTCTGGTGTGTTGGGGTATTCAGGGCTTGCTCTGGTGGGGGAACTGGGTTCTAGTGTAGTCAAAATATATTGCCTTCTGTTACTTATGTACTTGTGCTTGCCTCACACCATCTGGTTATCTCTGGTGTTAACTGGCCTGAATATCTCTCTCTGGAGCTTGCCTCACGTACAACAGTTATCCTGGGAGACATATTTATCTGGCTTCAAGAGATCTTCTGGGAGATCTGCAGACTGCCCAGTAGTGAAAGGGGCAGACATGGTGATCTACACCTGCAGAGGTAGAGCTGATTGCTCTGATTGCAGCAGTCCTCCTAGTAGGCCTGAAGACTTTGGTGTGATGACAGGAACAGACACACAAAACTGCCCTGGTGGAGATGCAGACCAGAAGAGAGATAGGGTTTGCTCAAAAGGTAAAGGTTCCAAGTCCACGAGGATCCTTGGGGGTCCCAACTAGTGTGGTTATTTGGGTGGTAGTTTCATGCTTGCCCTTGATGCAGCAGGTCTCCTGGGAGACCTGCAGACTGTGGGGTGGTGAGAAGGGCAGACAGGTCAATCTACCCCAGTGTAGGTGCAGAGTGAAGGGATGTACTCCTCTACTCTTTTACTTGATCTTGTCTATCTTCAAACGCTTCCTCCCACCTAATTTTGTCTGATTTCCTCCTTTCTTCTTTGTAGTCTTAACTCATTTTCAAACAAATGCATGGTCAAAGTTAAAAATGCCTCCAAGAAAGTACATTTTATTCTTACTAAAGACATTGCTGACATTAGAAAGAGTTGTTCGATAGCCATGAATGGCCTGCAATTGCCCAGTAGCTAAGAGTTCATGCCTTTGGAAGGCTTTAAGAGAAGTTCTCCTGTTTCCTTGAGGTTTTCTTTTCAGTGTTTGTATAAAACCCTTAGAATCTGGTGTAAAGAGTATAAATGATTGTACTGAAATACTTTGGTAACTCTGGAGAGAAACCATGGTTTTTAAATGTCTTATAATCAAGTTATCCTTTTGTTGATATTTTCTTACTCTTTTCCTACACAAAAAGCCTAAGATAAATCTGTCAATATTGTAAAACACTCTGAATCATCAATATCAAATGAATGCTACACACAAACACACACACACACACACACACACAAACACACACACATCATTCAGTTCACTTTCTGTTGTGCTAAGAGTTTTCTGATTCAAAACTTAAAAAGCTTGGTGTAATTTGTTTTGAAGTAAATTACCACAGAATGTTCCTAAGGCTAATATTCTAGTATCAGAAAGGTAAATTGTTGGAAATCATTCTTCCTTGGGTCTTCATCCAGAAAAGCAGAAAACACAAGAAAAGAGAAAGCACAGTTTTCTGCATAAAGCATAGCTTTTATTCCCAGTTTACATGCATCTGCACTTATCTTTTTACAGCTTCATGTAAGGTGTAATGGAAAGGAATTTGCAGTAACCAAATGGTAGAAGAACTCAGTCATAATTTACCTCATTTTTTAGATACCATTACTAAGGGAAACTCCAAGTCAAAAGTAAGTATCTAAGCATTTTTTTTTGTGAGTACATAAGTTGCTCTTTATCTACACAGAGTTAAAATAAATATTTTCAAATGCCATGAAAACACTGTGTGAATTTTTGTAATCTTAACCATTGTTAATGCAACAAGAGGTTGCATCAAATGCTTTATGTTTAAAAACTCCTCACTTCTAACAAAAAAGTTCTTCATACTTACATCAAAATTATTTTAATGTCTAGAAACAGCTCATCAGGTCAAAGGTGTTATCAGTAACAATGACGTGCACAAACATATATACATATAGCATTCTAAATATCCTATTAAATATAATATGTATATACTTTTATATCTGCATATCTATCACACTTGTGATTTTTCAGGTTTCAAAATATAGCTTGCATTTTAGTATGTAGTGAATATGCATTTTGAGTCATGTATATTAGACCCCTTTTATGTTTCCCTTTTATTTCTTTCTAAGTCATGTAAATACATTTTGTAAAGAGGTTCTATCAGAAAGTCACTTTGCATTGCCTTCTTTATTATTTGCATAAAACGAAGTCTTCGCTTATGTTTAGAGCATCCTCAAAATTTCTTGACATTCCACACAGTATTGATTTTTTTCTGAAATAATCGTTTTGTCTATAATTTGTTTATACCTTTCATCAAAATATGTATTCTAAGAAAACCTGTAACATGCAAGTTATACTGTAAAGTTTCAAATGTTTTTTCATATATGTCTACTTTAAAAGCCTACATTCTTAGAAAGCTACATACTGCACTGAATGAATAACTTAAGCAATGATGTATTTCTCCACAAAAAGAAGAGGGCCCTGTAATAATAAATCCTCCCACTGAATTCCACCCATTCTCAAATCACCTTGGAACAAACTAAGCAACCTTACATACATGTAGAAGAGAAAGTTTCAACCAGATTCATTGCAAGAAGGCAATGGGCTGGACAATAACTGTTCTGTTGCCTGGCAAGAGTAAAGTTTAAGTAGATGGATTACCCCCTTCTTCCATAACTGTTATGGAAATAGAAGAGTCAAAATAAGTATAAACACAAAGGAAGAAAGGAATAAGAGCTCTTAGTA
This sequence comes from Mus musculus, assembly GCF_000001635.26. Taxonomy (NCBI): domain Eukaryota; kingdom Metazoa; phylum Chordata; class Mammalia; order Rodentia; family Muridae; genus Mus; species Mus musculus. Next base: position 23,577,826 of record NC_000070.6, read on the forward strand.
ATTTGGAAAATTAATAGATTTCTCCAAAAGGTGAAACAAATAGAAAATACGATGATATGAAAAGAAATATGTTAAAGGGAAAGCAAAGTAGTAGAACTGGAAAAGGGGGGTATCATGTCCATAGAATCCCCAAGCTTTTGTAGCCTCAGAATCTGAGATATTTTAGGGACCCTGTGATTGGAGGGAGATTGGGAGATGGATGTGTGTTACTGCAAGATGACAGAATGAAGAGGCATTTCCCTACTCTTTCAATTTAGCTATAGCTTTCTAAGAAGACAAAAAGAGATACTGGGGTGAGGTTGTGCTGATGGGAATCCAAAAAATAAAGTTTCTCCTGAGGCTTTATTTTCTTTTTAAAAACTGTGAAATTTTGAGACAGTTTCTTTATATTTGGTGGTTTGAAAGAACGAAACCATCTTTGTATATCAATACTCTAGAGAAATTGTTAATGAAACAGAATAGTTTATCACTTTTGCTTCCTGCCACGACTTTACTAATTGTCACTTTTGAAGCTCTTTTATGAAATAGCACTTGAGGTCAGCAAAGACTTCCTTAATTGTAAATCTTAGTGTAAAGTTTTTTTTTTTCCTTTCCCCTCATAAGCCTCAATCATTTACTCATTTTTTTCTCTTTTAAGAATGTATTTATTTATATGTTATGTATATATGTGTATGCCTGCGTGTCTGTATGGACACCATGCATATGTTGGTGTAAATGGTGGTCAAAAGAGGGTATCAGATGATCTGGAGCTAGAAATGTCAAATAGCTACTGTGAGCTATTTGAAGTGGGTGCTAAAAACAGATTGCACATTCTCTGCAAAATTAGCCAGTGTTCTTCACCTCTGAGTCATCTGTCCAGATTCTCCTTTACAAAAAGCCTTTTAATTTGACTGATTTACCTCTAGTCTTATTGCCTTGTCTTTAGTGTTTGAATATCAGCTTGCCTCTGACGATTTATCTGTAAAGGTGCTGCTTCAGATACATCTAGGTACTTCTCTGTATCTTAAACCTTTCCACAGATAGCAACATGCAGCCCAGAACAACAGAGAGAAAATAGTTGGAAATCTGTTGCTCTAGGCTATGTTTTGGGGTAGTTTGTTTTACATTAATACCTGAACAGAATGCATTACAAAGGATTGCATGTGTAAGTTTTTCTATATTTATTAATATATATTACTAAATATAAATCTAGAGCATTTTCTGCAAGTTACTTTGTAAATTGTAACTTTTCATTTTTATTTTAGTAATATATTTTATGACATTAGAATTCTTTCAACATCATTAATTCGCTTTCAGTCTTTTAATTTTGATGTGTGTACATTATCACTTAAATAGTATCTTTGTTATTGGATAGCAAAGATATACCCATTTAAGATGTTAACTTCAACATATCTTGGTTCTCTTTTATATATAAAAACAATGTTCCTAGATATGTCATTCTCAGTTGCATCAATTACTTTGCTTATTCTGTGAGTAGTTATACAAAAAAATAAACAACAAAAAAAATCTGCTGAATGAGAGCAACCTGTATACTCTAAAAACATTTAAATATCAGAATACAAGTCAAGATGTCTGTTATGTTGGGGGTGATACCCCCTGCATGGAACAGCTCAACAAAAAAGGACAGATCATTCTTCACACAGGCAGATGAAAAACCTTGATGATAAAATGGACATTTGCTGAAGGAGAGATGATCAGGACTACAATTATGAGTGATGTGATCATCAAGAGCATATGAAGATCTGGATCTTCATATGTACATTCTGACTGTTAACTGTATGTGATTGATAATTGTTGTAATAGTTGAACTATACACAAGTTTTAGCTTAAACAATAAGGGGGATGCTGTAGAGAAATTTTAATCCAGCTACATGCCTTCTCTGGCAAGGTGATCACATCTGGAGATCTTCTAGGTCGGTGTGATTCAGCTGGAATGACACATTTTAATCCCTATGGCTGTAGCACAGACATGCCCTTAGCGAACGTCTTTACTATCTTTAATCCTAAACAAGGTAGGTAAATTTAGTTTGAAGAAGGAAGCAACCATGTTTGAAAGTGATGAATTATTGAGGGGCAGACAAAGTGATGAATCAGAAAAAGATTTGACAGAATGAGTCAAAGATAGGATATATGTCCAACTCTCATGAGGTCAGGAAAGAAAGAAAACGAGAGCACAGTTTTTACCAAGACAGATCACAGGTGAAAACAGAACAGGTCAGAATGTGAGAACATATTGTGCCAAGGTAGGTATAAGGCCAAGCAGAGTAATTCAGTCAGGAGATGAAAGAAGCCAGTTTGAATCATCCAGCTTGGAGAAGAGTTTGAGCCAGAGCAGCTTAATTGAACCAGCCAGCGAGAGTTCAGAAAGAACCAGAAAGAGTGAACTTATTCAGGAGAAAGCTCCTGAGATGATAATTATAGCTGGTGAATAAAAGCTACATTTACATGTGTCAGATGAATTATTATCCATTCCTAGCTACTGTTTTTACTATGGTTACTGAGAACAGGTGCTAGTATAAATGCTATATAGATATCTGGACAATTTCCTCTAATTCTTAAGTGGTTATTTCCCAAGACAGAACATTTTCCTCACTTAAACACCATGGCTAGGACACTCTTGATTACTCCAAGGACTACTTCTGCTGATCTCTGACATTTTCTCTGGGCTTATCTGGCTCTCTTTGCATCCATTGCACCAACTGAAGTATAGCTTTTTTATCTTCCATTTCTAAGCATCAGGACAGACTCTTTCCTTTTGATTTTTCATTACCTATAGACTTTCTCTCAACAGTAAAATAGAACAATTCATTGAGCTCACTTTTGTTTTTGATTTTTTTTTTAACCAGGACTCAGTGTCAGGCAATGTCTTTAAAACTGCTTTCAAATACATTTTCCAGTTTTTGAATATTTTGTGCAGGAAGGTGATTGAGAAACCCTATGAGTCCAGAATAAATTTTATCTCATTAAAAAAAAAATTTAGTCACTTGTCTTACAATTCTACTTTCAGAAAAAGTGATTACTGTTAACCTATGGTATGAATTAGATGGAGTCAAGGAGAACTGAAACTCTTCTATTTTCTGTATTATTCTCAGTTCTAGAATCTGAATGGTTCTTATTCTCACTGAATTTAAATAAATCAATAAAAATGCAAGTTAGTTAGCTAGTTATTATGCGTGTATAAGGAAAAGTACAATGTTTTCATTGCTTATAACTTTTAAAATTGTACTGGGCCTATAATTCTGGTATTTGGAAGGTAGAGAGAAGAGATTTGTAGAGCAAATGGCTAGCTGTACTAGCCTTGTCAGTGATGAATTTTGGGCTCACTGGAGAGATACTTCCTCCATAAATGTGGTGAAAACTAACTAAGAAACAGAGCATCAACATTAGGTATTCACACATAAATCATAAATATGAACCTATATACACATAGACACACATGTCCACTACAGAGAGAGAGAGAGGAGTGGGATGGATAAGAAAAGGGAGAGAAAGAGATAGAATTAAAAGAACATTTATTTAATTTTTTAATTTATTTTTATTTCATGTGCATTGGTATTTTGCCTGCAGGTATGTCTGTGAAAAAGAATTGATTGGGTCCTCTGGAACTGGCGTTATGGACAGTTGTGAACTGCCATCTGGGTTCTAGGAATTAAAACTGAGTCCTGAGGACGAGGAGCCAGTGCTCTTAAATGCTGAGCCAACACTTCAGTCCCTGTTTGATTATTCTTAATATGAGTTGAGATTTTGTTTTCCTCACAATGTCTGTCCCTATGTGTAAACATCTATCCCTACAGTAGAGCTGCAAGCAGAATTTTCACATCTGTTAAAATGACTTTCAAGCAGCAAAGGTCTTACTCAGAATTTGTTACCTCACCCTCAGATAATAGATTAGAGGTAGAAGGAAAAAAAAAAAGATTATCAAGACAACCATAAGTCCACCCACTTGGAAAACTGAGACACTTGGGTTGTACAGTAAGCCTACCTAGATCATATAACCAAATCTTGTCTGGAAAACAATAAAATAAGACAGTCAGCAAGCATTTCAGATAAATGCCACTCCCACGATTTCTGCATCACCTTTACGCCAGCAGTTTGCAGGCAGGACAAATTGTAGGACAAATGTTGAGTGACTAGGTTGGTATCACGTTATTTCCACTAGAATTCGTGCCTGGTTACAAGAATTGGCTAATTCAGCCTCCATATCCCCCAAGGCCAGGAGGGATATGGAGCTAAGGTCACCCTTATAGATTCCTAGAGGTTTTTATTGTCCTACATTTCTCTCTAGCACCCAAAATGCTCCCCAATTCCACTTGCTTTTCCCAGTACTCTTTCTGACCTAAACCCTCTGCAACTATGCTACAGTTGTGTAGCTTAGTCTTGTGGAACTCCTAAAAGTACTAGTAGGAGCTGTCTCCGACTTTTCTGCAGCTTTTGGGACACTTTTTCCTCATGATAGATTGCCTAGTCCAGCCTCATTATGCGAGAAGGTACCTAGTCTTACTGCAACTTGATATGCCACTTTTGGATGATACCCATGTGTGACCTGTCCTTTTCTGTAAAGAAGTGGAGAAAGAGTGAAGGGGGCCAAGGAGAGATGAGAGGGAGAGACTAGAAAGAGAGGAGGGAAAGAAAACTACCATCAGGATATAAAAAGAAAAAAAGGAATATAATAAAAAGAATTTTTGTATTCAGTATGAGTATTCAGACTATATCTCTTTTAATACATTACTGATGAAATGAGCAAAATCTAGAATATTTGATAGGTTTTTTTTAGATGGAGTGTACTACTATATCATGCTATATATTACCATTGGTAGACCTGACCACAGTTATTATCTCAGTTACTGGATACTTACAAGAATTTACCTCTAAATTCCTGTACATTTTCAAACAACAGTATCAGTAATACTAACCAAACTACACATTTGCTAAGGACAAATGGTATAGTTTAAATTCTCTTTGGACATGAAAGGCTTCTTGTCAGATGCATGCTGCCTGTAGCAGTGTCTCCTGAGCCAGAAAAGTAAACAAATGAAGAAAACTGTACTACTTTATTTTTGCCTAATTTTTTTGGTTTTGAAAGTCGGAAAATTTGTTAACTATTAATACATTTACTTCAATTTTTTATTTTCCTTGAGCAACCCATCATAACAACTTTGATAGCCATCACCCATTGCCTCCCAGGATTACTGAAGCATGTATTTATTATTCTTTTAAAAAATATAACCTGTATAGTGTTAAAGCAGATTAACTTTAGAATATGTGCTAACAATGTGAAGCAGGTTTTGTTGTTTTTGTTGTTGTTCAGATGTAGATGGATGGAAAAATAAGAAACAGGAATAAATAATAATTTGGAGTTGTAGAAGCTTGTCAATACCTTGTCTGAACTCATCTGAGAGTCTGTCCTTAATTGCATGTAGTGCTATGATACTCTCTCTCGAGCTGCTAGAGCAAGACAGGTATGCAACTGTAGTCCTGCTCACTTGCCCCTTTCTGACCACATCATTAGCAATAGCCTTGCATTGCAGGAAAATGAAAGGTATATTTGGACAGTTGTTTGTGAGCTCTTCTTTGGAATCATTACCAGCTGCTAAAGTTTACATGAATATTTGATGAATACTCCTTTTTTAAAAAGGAAATGTGAAAGTCTTGTGCATAAGTGTATACTCTAACAAACTTTTCCACAATAACTGTGATGATCCTCATAGGCTCATATATTTGAATGCTTTATCATCAAGAGATGGAGCTATTTGAAAACAAACAAGATGTGGGGCCTTGGAGGAAGTGTATCTCTGGGTGGTGGGCTTTGAGATTACAAAAGCCCACAGCAGCTCTACCCTCTCTGCCTATGGATCCAGATATCTCTCTTCACTCTTCCAGTACCATGATTGCCCAGCTACCATTACTTCCTACCAGATGATAATAGACTAAACTCTGAAACTGTAATTAAACCCCCAAGTAAATAGTTTCTCTTTGTAAGAGTTACCTTGTTTTGGTGTCTCTTCACAGAAATTGAATAGTAATTCAAACAATAAAGTATAGAAAATGAGCATTTTGGCAGATTGCCCAATATGTAGCTTTTCTGCCTCTAGCTATGGCTCCTGTACCTACCTGTTAAGAGACTGCACCTGGTAGCATACATATTTATTCTGACAACTGTGGTTACCATTAGAAGTTAACCAAACTTTCTCCCCATGTGTAACAATGACTGTGGCCTTGAGTGGCTTAGGGATTGTGATGAGGCCCTGTGGTTAATGGATTGTAACCTGTCCAGGGTGCAGCAAGGCTCTTCTGTCTCAGGACCTCAGTGTGTTCAAGGTTCTCCTGTACCGTAGTTTAGAATCCTCCAAAAGAGTGCTGTTTGAAAAAGCCAATCTATTAGGGTCTATAACTCTTTATCAATTTTTATTTTCTTCTATGTTTCATCTTTTCCTCATGGTAGTTCATCTAAAATAGCAGATTGAACTATTTTCACCATGATTAGAATGGTCCAGGGTGGTCGCAAACACTGTGAAATGCATTTTTTTTTAAAAATTAGAGTTTATTGTGATAAAACACTAGGACCAAAAGCAGTTTGGGAGGATGGGGTTTGTTTCCAATTTCCAATTCCATATCACTATTGATTATCAATGGAAATTATAACAACTGGATGTGAAAGATTGAGAAGAAGGTGTGAAAGAGTGCTGCTTACAGGCTTGTTCATCCTTCTTTCCTATGTATCCAGGACCAAGAAACTCAGGGTGGCACAGCACATGGTGAGTTGCCCCCACCCCCGCCGCCCCATATCAATCATTAATCAAGAAACTGTTCCTTCCACAAGTGTGCCCATAGGGCAATCTGGTACTGGTGTTTTCTCAATTAAATTCTGTCTTCCCAAATGATTCTAGATTGTGTTTAGTCAGCATGAAACTAGCCAGCACACTTGTATTCAATGTTAGCACGGTGATGATATGAGGGGAATTTGGATGCATTGATAATTTTCTTTCTGATATGGCAATATTTCCAGAGAGTTTACCATGTAAAGTTGGAATGTTTATGCTACTTGAGTACATCTCTGTTGACTTAATAGGAATGTCTATATTGGTCTATAATTCTGCAGCGTCTAAGCATTTCTGACTGAGACACACCCACTATAGAGATTTGCTCATATAACATAGAAACATATATTTAATATTCACTGTTTCAGGCTCTAGGAATACAGATACAAAATAAAATTAAAAGTCAACATTTTTCTTATTTTAAGAGGATACAAAAGGTGTCAAAGGCAAAAGGAAGAAAGGAACAGAGTAAAATAGCCTAATGCATTCTCACTCATACAGTTATCAGGGTTCTCCTTGCTTTGAAATGGTTGTGACCTGGCTGGCACCTGCCTGCTGCCCAAAGCCCAGCACACTTGATTCTCCCATATCAAGGGCTTCCTCTCTGGCTTGTCACATCATAGAGGATGCAGTCTGACAACGCCTGTAACCACATGTTAAACTGTAGCAAGGACCAGATGTTGGGCATCAAGAGCACATCACCTTGTTACTGTACTACACTCATGACTGCTCAGAATTGTCCTCAAGCAGGCTGCATTATACTTCTAATTCATTCCTGCCAAAACCTACATCATTTCACTTCGTCAAGGCACATATTTTACAAAGACTTCGAATAAGTTCCAAAGAACTATACTTTTTTTTTTAAAGGTAAACCTGTAGGCATTTCACATGCCAGTTTTGTTTATAAAGATTTTTTGCATCATTTCTGACTATGCAAACAGATATTCTGTACTGTTGCCACATGGAGAAGATGCAGTTAAGGACAGGGTATTAGTATAAATCCCCAAATTATTTTTAAATAGGGGAAATATAGTCAACTCAGGGTTCACTCATCATTCAGAAGAGCTTGCCGAGGAGCAGTTAGAGATAGACTTGAGAAGGGCATTTATTCTTATATTTGAGTTTAGAAGCATTTTCCTAATAATAAATCATTAATAGGAAACTCCCCTTTTTTATCACATTGCATCACTCCACACAAGTGGTACAGTATACTCTATTCTCACTGCCTAGATACTTCAACATTATGAGAAAGACAGTTTCACTCACATCTACGTGATATCTACATAGACTTAAAAATGAATCAGAGTTAAGGTATTATTGATATGTGGCAGACAAATTAATCATCACAGTATGATGTAGAACCGTACATGTGAATAACGTCATTTTCTTAATGATTTCTGGGAAAGTATCTCTTGCCTGAAGCTTTATCTGGGACTTCATACAAAATCAAGTGAGAAATTGCGATGCATATCTCCAGAGAATTTCAGTTCAAACATATGTCACAAATCCTGGGAAGATGTTTAAACCTTTTTGGAAATATTGTAGAAAAGGAAATATTTTGAAGATTGACCTTCCTTCTTCTATCTAAGTCTCTGAAGAACTTTCATAGTTTTTACAAATCAGAGCGTGTAATTTTACTAATAATCCTGTACACCAAATACATGTCTTTTAACCAAAAAATTAATAATAAAGCTTGTAAGTGACTTGAATTAACACATGGGAAGGGAGTGAAGGATGATTTCACTTAAGTCCTTTATTAAAACTTCATTATCTATAAATGTCATCATAATATTGGATAGTGATTGCCCATGCAGCTAGAAAATGTATACTATTATGATAATTTGAACATACTTACCAGGTATCATGTTACATAGTATTCAACAATGGAAATTGTCGCAGAAGCACTGTTCAGGCAGAAACTCTACCCTATAGGAGTGTAAAGTAACTGATGAGTACAACTCAGCAAGATCATCTTAGGTATGCAGTGGTATCTGAGAAGCAGACACTTGAACATTATCATCAGTTCCCATAAAGATAAATGATAGATGATTGTGATTGTAAAACATTCAGATTTCGGTGAGTAGAGGTGTAGAGACAGGAGCCAGGGGCCATGGCAACACTCCCCTCATTACCATATGATAATCTGGTAACAGTAAAGCTGTCAAAATAACAAAACTACAAATCTGTGTGCAAAATATACCAGCTAAAGACAAAGCAATCGTAAATGTATGAATTATAAGTTAAAACTTCAATTAAGAAAACAGAAAAAAATGAGAAACTGATGTTCCCTCCATCATTCAAGATTTCCACCTGAAACTAAAAACATTAACTAGCTTTGTTTATGATAGGAAAACTCCAAACATTTTTTCTTTGTCAATCTGGTTGATTGGTTACGTGCTGCCTTTTTATATACATCTCCTAAATATGTACAGGGAATCATAAACTGTATTACTGTGCCCAATCTGCAGGACAACACTCCACTGACTCAAAGTGAACCATATCATTGTTCTTCTCTCTTTATTAATATATTCAGCTTAAAGTGTACTTTTGCTTGAGATTTGAAAAATACTTTGCCATTTTAGACATTTTTTAAGGAACTAGAGAAAAGCAGATGAAGGAGATATATTATATATATCATATGTACTTGATATATAGAACAGAAATTAATTTTTTCTTGGCCTTATATAGTGTTGTGTAGCTATTTTCACTGAAAAAAAAATCCCCTTCTGGATAGAGAAGGAAGGCAAGGAGACTCCAGGAAGGAGTTGAATCATATAAAACCCAGAAAATAAACAAAATCTCGGGAAACTTCTGAAAGTTAAAAGACTCACAAAAATTCCTCTCCCCTATTCCCAGAGGTTAAGTTGCTAGTAACAGTTGCTAGGGAGAGGAGAGGAGAGTCTCTTATCAGCACAGCTACCTGTGAGCTGAGCAGGGAGTTCCTGACACACAGCTCTTATGAGTCATCACACATTCTGGCGGGCTATCTGGTGATATAGTTGCCTTAGAGTCACCCATGATTGTCCTGTAAGTCATTTATTACCCTACAAGTAACCCTACAAGTTAAACCCTAACAAATGTTCTGGACCATTAAACTGGTCTTAGGTAGACTTGTTTCTTTGTTTTTTTCTTATTAATGCCTTATCTTGGGTGAACAGGTATTTATTCATACTTCCCCCAAGAAAAGCCTTGTAACATATAAGTAGAAATTTCTTTCTCTCTGAATTTTTGACTGATAAATATGTACAGATTTTAAAGATGCAAGATTAATTTAAGTTGTCTGTCTTGTGTTATGTACCAAACCATTAGAAAGGTTAGCTATTAAAAGCAATGAATTCATGAAATTCTTAGGCAAATGGAGGGAACTAGAAAATATCATCCTGAGTGAAGTAACTCAGTCACAAAAGAACACACATGGTATGTCCTTATTGATAAGTGGATATTAGCCTAAAACTCAAAATACCTAAGATACAATCCACAGACCACATGAAGCTCAAGAAGAAGAAAGACCAAAGTGTGGATACCACAGTCTATCTTAGAATGGGGAACAAAATACTCCTGGGAGGAAATTTAGAGACAAAGTGTGGAGCAGAGATTGAGGGAAAGGCGATCCAGAGACTGCCCCACCTGGGGCTCCATCTTATATACAGACACCAAACCCAGACACTATTGCATATGCCAAGAAGTGCTTGCTGACAGGAGCCTGATATAGCTGTCTCCTAAGAGGTTCTGCCAGAGTCTGACAAATCCACAGAGGTGGATGCTTGCAGCCAACCGTTGGACGGGTCCCCAGTAGACAAGTTAGAGAAAGAAATGAAGGAGCTGAAAGTGTTTGCAACCCATAGGAAGAACAACAATATCAACCAACAAGACCCCCAGGGCTCCCAGGAACTAAACCATTAATCAAAGAGTATACATGGAGGGTCCCAGGGCTCCAGCCACATATGTAGCAGAATATGGCCTTGTTGGATAACAATGGGAGGAGAGGCCCTTGGTTCTGGGAAGACTCCATCCCCCAGTGTAGGAGAATGCCAGGGCAGGGAGGCAGGAGTGGGTGGGCAGGTGTTTGAGCACCCTCATAGCAGGGAGAGGGAGGATGGGATAGGGGCTTTGAAGAGTGGAAACTAGGAAAGGAGATAACATTTGAAATATAAATAAATAAAATATCCAATAAACAACAACAACAACAACAACAAAAAGTAAACAAAAAAGGCTTCAACCATACATATTTTCATCTCAGGGTAAGAAATGCTAGGTCATATAGTAGTAACTGCTTTAGATCTTGAGAGAGCAAAACGGCAAAATGAAAAAAACAGGAGAACACTCTGATAACATGAAGTTACTTGTACTCAATTTATGTGTGCTATAAAATTATTTGGGAAGTTTTTATATATTTACCTTGCTGAACATGAGAGAAAGGGTGAGTCTTAATTGGAAAATGTCATTGTTCAAATGAAAGATACTTTTTATTTTTTACGAAGAATAATAAATTGAACTGAGGTTAGGATTTGAAAAGACGATAGTCTGTTAAAATAAACAGTGAATCTCAGACCATGTGCCCAAGGCAGTGAAAGAAAGTCAGCAGTGATGTGCTGGCCATCAGTAGTGACACAGCTGCCATAAGCAACGAAGAAATGGTATTTGCATTGCCTTTTCCTATTCCTTTTATTCTAGCCTTTGATAGATATATAATAATTATATTTTATAAGAATGCCAGTGGTGATGGAAGTGCTTCTCCTAATGCAGAGGCTGTAAAGCTATCAGAAGAGCTTTAAGCAAATGTGATCTGTTTTACAGAAGAAATCAATTACCCACAGATCGCTTAAACCAGTGACAGGCATGGTAAGGAATAAAATGTGTTAAGTAGAAAAGTTACAGCCATAAACATGTAGGAATTACATGATATATGAAAGCAATCACTTGTTCAATTTACCTTCAAAACTAAAACAAGTTCTTCTGCTTTGGAAATAAACATGAACCTCTCTTTGAAGAGAGAACAATTTCCAACTCAATAGGGAAAGTACTGTATAAATTTTCACCAGGAATAGTTTTATTAGGAACACACAACCAGGTCTTCAGAGATAAAGTATGTGACCTATTTAACATACTTATTTCAAAGTAGGTATCAGTTTATCTTCATCTTCCTGCAATTCAGCTTTCTATAACTTTCCATATACACTTGGAATAAAAGTAGTCTGCCAGAAAATGTTCCACACATTACAACATACCTTATATCTATATCAAAGAGCAAAATATGTTGCCCAATCCAAAAGCTCCCTCTGCACATGTAAATTCTAATTCTTGTCATTCTTCATTGACACATACGTTGTACTTGTAACACCTAGTATTGCTATAGAGTAGACCTTTCCGAGACTTAAAGAAGAAAAACATGCTTCAATGAATCCATGCTTGTTTGAACAGACTCACCATGGTGCAGATGTTCACCCAGCTGTGAAGTACTTCAGTTGACTTGCACTCTTGCTTCTGAGCCAAGGTCACAATTTTTAGCTCCTCTATCATTCCTTGAGGAATCTTTTGACTGCCTCATGGGAATTTTTCAGTGAACTATTTCAAATCGCATATAATAAAAGTTATTTCCTAATATTGCAAAACATACTTCATCTTACCACATGTGCTTCCAAGAGCAGCACAACATAGCCATCATGTGTCTGTTCATATCATCACGTGCGATGACAGCCATGAAAAGAGATACCTGCCTAATGAAGAACTTATGTTTTCTTTTCGCCTTTTTCATTTTTTAAGCTGAGAAGTGTTTAGAAGAATTTCCTCCCATGATATTTTAATAGAATCAGGAGTAATATACCAGCTGGTGCACATCATTTTTTGAAAGAAATTCTAAAGGAGAATTCTATATTAATTTAATTTCTTGAAAATTAAATATGTATAGTCAGGTTTGATGCAAGTCAGTTGTCCATATGGGCAAGTGTTAATGATAAAGTCAAAATACTATATTTTGGGAACATAGTTTAGTGACATTTTTAAGTAGACTCTTATTAGTGCACTATAACCCAGAAACTAGTACTGAGAAAATTCCCCAATGAGACTCGGCACTGCTAATGCTATTTCCTCTGCAAATGATCAGGCTGATATACTGAGCATGTCCTGCTGATTCACCACAGACCTTCCTGTAAGATAATGCATTCTGAAAATATGAACTTGAAGCTGAAATATTAAATATGCATTTCCTCCTCTTCCATGACATGTTGCAATACCACATGCTGCTGGGGAGAATGACCCATAAGTGCTGGGTTTCTCTCCCCTTTGCTCCTCTTCTCCTGAAACAGTTTAGTGTGGTGTGCAGTGAACCAAATCAACAATGGGATTCAAGCTGTCTCCACAGCTTCTTGGCAAAAGAAAGGGTAAACTATAAAAAACCCCCTCCTAGTGCTTTCAGCTCTTGCTTCCCACACTTTAACATCTTCTGTCACCTCTGGCGCTGTTACTGACCCATGCTAAGCTAAACTAAAGGATGATAAGTTTGCTGCCTCTGCCCTTGTCCTAAGGGGCTGAACATTATCCTATCAAGTATCAGTAGCCATTTTAGTGGGATATTTGTCAGCCCACGAAGGCCCTGGAACAAATGAAATGGGCAGCGAATTACAAAAATGTCATTCTTTAAAGGAAATGGATGAAGGCTTTTGTTCTCTAGTAATAAATAGATGCCATAGGCCTATAACACTATTTTTATATTAAATTTGACAGGGTTACTATTTCCAGTTCATTATGGGAACAGCTTGAAAACTATTTCTTTCTGTACTTTTAAAAATAACATAGTGCACCTTTCCTTTCCAGTAATAAATATAAACAATATGTAGTAATAGATCCAAGAAATCATAGATCATGAAGAACTTCTAAATTTCATTAATGTTTACCTTTAAAAAATGTACCAATATCATTTGGGAGGGTCATGTGATTATAAATGGATTATGTAAGAGGTACCTATGAATGGATTTTTAAAGTCTGATTTATACCTTTCCTCCTGTCTTTATAAATCACAAATATATGACTTCCGTTCTTCACTTTTCTCACACATTAGTTTTACAGGGCATTGTGATAAATATGCCATGGACAAAGGTCTAGCAAAGGGTAATAACTCAAGCCCTTAAATGAAAGCTTCAAAGTAAATCCTCTGTGCTTAGCAGCAGCATACAGGGGTCAAGATGACAATGTCCCAGACTAGAGAATTAACTGCGCTTTAGCACCTTTGAGCCTCAGTACATTTGTTAATGCATACACTTGGATTGGCCAAAAATCTTGTCTTTGAAGTGTAACTTATGCAAGATAAATAATAAAAGATAAGAAATTAGATTGTGCCATATATTTGACAGTAAACTTGGATTTTATGATTTATTAAGTAACACTGGGAATTTACAGAGTAGTTGTTAGCAATATTCAATATATATTAGACATATCTTAGTAGCTTCTTCTATTAAGTAATTTTGGAGTTAAGCTCTATTTCTGCTTAGTATTTCTTAAGCATATCCAGAAGATTAGTTAGTACATGCAATTCATGGGGAATTTTAAATCATATTTTAACACATTTGCATATCAATACACCATTACTAGTTGTGATATACTGTGGATGTTATTTAATAACATTTGTGATTATGTTTTAGAACTCAGAATCTAGAGTTTGCCTTATATGTGTCCATATGACTGTATGTTGTTAGATCTGATAAACAGAAGTACTCAAAACTGGTTAAATGATTTGATTCTATGTTTAAAAAAATCAAATGACTTAAAAATCTCCCAATGTCAATTCCTTTGTATCTTTTTCATCAACAGAAACTGTTCAATCATTATGAGTTACTTAAATAGTTAGATATATTTGTTTTCTACTGTTATTTAAAAATAAAGCATACTCAACCTTATTGAATTTTTCTACACTGGGAACAGACATATAGAATAATATGTACACTATTAGCAATTGTTTCATTAGTAAAAACTTATTTAAAATTTGAGTTTCATCTTTGATCTTAAGACATTTTTCAAATTTTCTGGTTTCTTTTAAGGATCAAATACCAACATCATTTTAAAATGCATCTATCTATCTATCTATCTATCTATCTATATATATATATATGTATATATGTGTGTGTGTGTGTGTGTGTGTGTGTGTGTGTTTAAAATCTTCTAATTCCAATAATATCTCATTTTGATTTCCTCCTTTTTTAAAAACTGTATGGTGTAAATAGATGCTTATACCCACTGGATTGTGGGAGATCGTATAAGAAGAATCCCTGGTTTTTCCTATGTGAAAGGAAATAACAATAAACCAAAAGGAATGAGCTCTTCCACCTACTAGTGAAATTTGTTCACCTACTAGTGAAGATTGTTCAGCCAGTTTAACCCATAATTCACACATGGCAGACGAGGGACTTGACCACTTCCCACCCCTAGAAAAGTTGAAGGAAGTCCATGGCTGCAGAGCTATGGCCAAAAGAAAGAACTTTCTAGATCCATAGCCCTCTGCCTTTGACAGCCAGCTCATGTACAGACACATAGGTCATAGGGAATGAGAGTGCTTCAGTGTGTCTTATCACTTACTTGATATTGTATTAAGTAAATGATGTATCTGTTGATTAAACTTTACTTGTGACAAAAGTACATGTTTTTATACAGTTATATTCATACAAAAAGAAACCACAGAAGTCATAATATGTCAACTTGGAAATAGTTTATAAAAATAAATTACAAGATATTTACTCCCTCCTCCCAAAAATTGATGAATGGTTTCTATCAGATACATTGTGGCATTGAATTAAGTCCAGAGGGAAAACTGGGTCTTGTTTCTTGTATGTGTGTATGTGTGTGTGTGTGTGTGTGTGTGTGTGTGTGTGTGTGTGTGTCCTTGCCCCTTCCCCCATGCATTAAATTTGTTTTTCTCATATCAATTGGTACAAAAAAATCAGGGTGTCAGGCTCTCTGCACATGTTATAAACAAAGGTATAGAAGCTCTTATAACTCACACTCACCCACCAGGCTTGCCCACATCTCAGCTCAAGAGCTAGATTGCTGCATTTCTCACAAGCCAGGTTGCTGAAGCTCTTAAAGACTCACATTCCTTATTCAAAGACACAGAACTAATAATAGATCCTCCTACAAAGGACTGATATTTTGAAAACAGTTAGAGTTTGCAAAAAGTTTACTCAAGCTATGTGTCACAATTCTTCCAAGATACAAACTTGGGTGGGTGTGTTTCCTAACAACATCCAAATACGATGAACTATAAAATATGTTACCCTTCGCATTATCTAGAAATTAGAACACTTGCAATAAACTCTTTAAGATGGGTTATTTCCAAAATGATTAATATTTCTTTTAAAAACATAATAAAAATTAATTGTATCACTTCATACTTACATGTTGTATTATAAGTTGCTCATAAATGTACAAATGTAAGTGGCTTGAGAATCATGTACATTAAAATAAATCTAAATTATATATTCATCATTTTGGTTTTGATAATGTAAGATAATATATTTATATCATTTTCACTATACTTTTTCTTCCTCCCATTACAATGCCCTTAGTCTCATGGCTTCTATTTCTTTAATTGTTGCTGTACGTATGTGTGCATGTGCACACGCATGTGTGTATGTGTGTGTGTGCACACGCACACAAGTGTGTGTATTAATAAAATGTATTCAGCCTATATAGTGTTACTTGTATAAATGTTTTTAGACTCCCTACCTCTATATTTTGATCAATTATGATTGTGTAATTTCTTCATCTATTACAAAGAGAAGTTTCTTTGGTAAGTGAGGATTGCACTTATCTGTGGGAATGAAGACAAATATTTGGAATGTAATTAGTGGTTATGTTGGTTTAGAAATGGTATAATAAATTATATTTAGATTCAATTTTCTATGAATTATCTTCTAAAAATGTGTCTGGTAGCCAGCAAAGTAGCTCAGTGGGCAAAACTATTTGCCACCAATGTTTGACTTCTTCTGCAGAACTCACCTGGTAGAATTAAAGAGTTGTTTACTCTCACAAGTTGGTCTTTGACTTCCACACGTGTGCTACATAATTCTACCATCCCATGCTCCAAATAAGGCTAAAACATGCTTAATACATTAAAACAAACATTAAAAACGAGATTGGGATGGATGTAACACGGTGGTAGAGTCCTTGTCTAGTACATGCAAGGCTCCACATTTTATCATAGCACTGAAAAAAAAAATTAAGTAAAACTAACCAACAAAAAGCTAGTAAATGTGTACGGAATCTGGATATGCGTGTAACTAATTTTCAAGTCTTTACTGCCCTTTTATAGTGGCGTGAATATAATTTCTGTGAAAGACATAGTCACCACCACATTCACTCCATCCTGAGGAAAACACAGGAAAGGTGATGTTTACCACAGTCTTAATTTTGAGATGGCAACACTAAAGTGGGGCCACAAATTTGTGCTGTTGGTGTCTAGTAAAATGAAATGTGATTTTAATGCATGATTTTAAAAGGGAAGTACAGGACTAGTTTTATATGGCTTGGTTTGTATTGGTAAAAGTTGGCACAAACTGTTAATCTTTTTAAAGTTTATTTTCCAAATTTAACTGTGAGCTGCAACACTCTGGATTTAAAAAATTGCTTTGCAAAATCAGCCATAAAATGTGTGTTATATATACATTTAATATAAAAAAACCAAGTTCTTCAAATCATAGTATACTAATTAGCTACATGGTATAGCAAGCCATGCTTAGGTTACTTATTGAACTAATTTAATTTGCACAGTGGCAGCTAATTTAAAGTAAGCATCCTCTGGCCAACTTTGTTTCTTATTGTTTTATGAGCAATTATGTAAAGATTATTAGTCTTAATACTGAAATTAGTATTTTCCTGTCATTTCTTCCGGTTTTGGAAAGAGACTGTGCAATTCTTTCTTTTGTGAGATGGTAGTATAAGTAAGTAGACATTATTAGGAATAAACTTAAGGATGAAAAACATTAGTAAACTATAATACCTAGCTTCAAAGAAGAACAAAAAATTTTCATTTTTATGGAATTTTTCAAAGACTTGCCCTGTCAATGGGAAAAATTATACAATATGCAAAAATAATACATTCGAAGTATTTTCCTGGAATATACTAAGAATGCACAAATGGAAGCTGAACTCTATAATTCTATGGTCCTATATATTTGTTCTAATAAATTACCCACTACACAGAAACAAATATATTAATATGATTCAAAGATATAAACTAGAGAATAACCTAAGGAAAAATACTTGATCCAAATAATTTAACAAACTATAGGGGAAAGATGGCACAGAATTATTTATATAATTATTTATTTAGTTGAGACTGATGTACAAATTACCATAAAGGCTCATGATGAAGAATAAATAACTCAACTACATCAATGCTATAAAATATGCATATTTGTTATATCTTAAAACCTGCTGTAGCTGGGTGGTGGTGGCGCATGCCTTTAATCCCAGGACTTGGGAGGCAGAGTCAGGCGGATTTGTGAGTTCAAGGCCAACCTGGTCTACAAAGTGAGTTCCAGGTCAGCCAGGGCTATACAGAGAAACCCTGTCTCGAAAACAAACAAACAAACAAATAAACAAACAAACAAAACTGCTGTAAATAAGATCACTCTGGAGTTGTTGTAAATGTATTAAGATATTCCAATTGAACAATATTATCTGTACTCCAAATGTATCAATGAGTTCAGCACCAGAAATAAATAATAAAAATGATGGAAAGTATAAAGAAATCTTTATTATCTTTGATATTGAAATATTGAATGTATTCAGAATAAAATGAAATTGTTTAAATAATACATACTTAGTAATATCAAATTGAAAGGTGTATAAGTTGATGTTCTCATACAACTTGCAAAATAGTCATGATAACTTAAAAATTATTTGAGATTTAATTTTAAATTTAAACTTTAAGATATATTCCAGAATATCTTTGGAAAATGACAGCTTCAAATCCATATCTAAAACAGGATATTATTGTTGAAGTTACATGCATAGTTAGTTCTTCAGAAATTGAAGACCTCACAGTCTTCCATAGTCACTTACTAGGGCGCCATATGTTTCCCTATAAGATTTTATCAACAAGCCATTCTTTTCAAAGACATGTACTTCTCCTTTACCCTTTCCTGTCTAAAAGGCATATGACAAAAGAAAGTAAGCAAAATGGAGGGGAAAGATTCTGTGCATAAAGAAGAAAAGGAAACAAAGAATAAGCTACGAGGTCAGCCTGCTAAGCTCAAGGACCTTGATCAGCTCACAAACTCTCATTTCTTCCTTTTCATTTCTTTTGTTAAGAACATGATCAGGTAATATCTACTTACCCACACCATAGCATTATTTTCTGCATCGAACCAGACTAGACGTCTCTTATATTTTACATGTTTATATTTTACGTTTCAGGATAAGCTTCTCAGCATTCTACTTTCTGTTATTCACAAGTCTTATACTTCGCAGCCCAATCTCCCCCATCTAAGTTGAAATAGAAATGAGATTTATAATAGCAAAAATATAAATACTGATATTTACCCAGATAGGAATTATGTAAAAAATAATGTTACAACTGGATTTGAAAATTAAAAATAGTCTGTAACTGTCTACCCCTTTCAAATAAAAATAACCCCAAAAGACATCATAAGGCATTCCTTCCATTAAAAAACAAGATCACGTATGAAAAGCTGTGGTAAAAGGACACAGTGTATTTGTCAAGGAAACTATGCTTTCAAGAGATTTGAAAGCTGTAATAAAAAGGGAGCAAGGACCATGCTGTGTGTGGCCTAGTCTGGACTTGTTGAAGATAACCCAGGGAGCCTGAAATTTTTAACACTCACTTGGAGCTCGGGATAAGCCATGTAGTAAGGCAAAAGAAATGATTCCTTGTGTATTGTTTAATATGTTTTTAATTGAAATTGAATTATATCATCCCCTTCCTTTGCTCCGTGTGTGTGTGTGTGTGTGTGTGTGTGTAACCTACTGAGTCTATTTTTGCTGTTTGTATATATGCTTCAAGATCCTTCTACTATGAGTTCTGTCTGTTTCATTCCTTCACTTTGAAAAGTGCCTCATCAGACAGTAAGAATCAGTGAGTCTAGGACCTTGGAGATTTTTGTCAATCTTTTTACCTGTGCCTTCGACTGGTACTAGTCATATAAGGACCTCGGCGTGAAGATATATGACAACAAAATCGATTCAAAGAGCACTTATTTCTCTTTATTAGAACACCTTTTCAGTCTTAGGAAAAACTATCAGTCATGAAAAAAGTATCTGAGTCACTCAGAAAAAAAGTTAAAATGAAGGCATGGCAAACAGCCACTGAAAATCACAGAGGGCTCTTCACGTGACACTGTCTTCCATGACTCATACATACTCTTCATCTGTCTTCCATGTTTAGATATCTGCCCATACATATGTATAGAATTGAAGGCTTTAAAAGATTTTCATCATTTCTGATAGTTTAAGAATTTGGAGGATTGTAGGAGATACCTGCTTATTCTTAAAAGAGAAATTTAATCAGAAAGGACTGGCTCCAAAAAAAAAAAATGATTTATAGAATCTTTTTGTTTGATCAAGAGGATGTACTGTTGTCTGTCTGATTTCTTGGGAAGAATTTTTGTCATCTTATACTGCACTGTTTCTGTTTTACTTAGCCTCCGAAGGATAGAAAGTAGTGGGAAGGAGAGTCTATTGTGATTGTGATTGCAAATGTTAAAAGTCAAAGTAGGAACCTTCACTTCTATTTAATACTAAGAAACCTGTGACTCAACAAACCCCAGTTTATCTCTTTTTCTTTGAACTCTATTCAGTTCAATTTTTCAAGTATAGAGAAATTATTTAAAGGGGAATCATTTAAACTCTCAGCTATTATATATTTCTTTTAAATCAATGATCAGTTTCTTCATGATCGAGACTGCAGGAAATGCAGATAGAATAAAAGAGATTTTCATAAGGGAAATAACAATTTAAAAAGAAACTCTCAGAGTGAACAAATTAGCCATTTTCTACAGTAAAGGATGAGCATTAATGAACTACTTTGAGCCAACAAAAACTGTTCCAGGACCTCTGGAATGTGTACTTATTCTCAAAAACTTCCTCCACTCCCATTCCATTCTGTCCAGTGGGCTGTCTGTGTGATCTGTAGGTTATACTGTTCTCAGGCCTGAAAGATTTACAATGGGCACTTTATGTCTGTAATTTAAATGGAAGAAAGACCATGAGGAGAGAGAGAGACAGAGACACAAACACAAAGAGAGACACTGAGAAAGACAGAGACAGAAAGAAACAGAGACAAAGAGACAGAGACAAAGAGACAGAGACAAAGAGACAGAGACAAAGAGACAGTGAGAAAGAGAGACAGACACAAACAGAGAGATCTAGTGATACAAAATATCATTTATCCTTCTACTAGATGAGTAATGGGGAAGAGATTCTGAAAAGCTGTTCAGGATGCCTGTCAACAATGGCAAAATTATGAGTTACTGGCCTCTTCTGAAAGAGATGCTTAAGCATAAGAGAAATAATAAAACTGGCCTAAATACTTGGCAGACAGAATTTATTCTCTCCACATACAATTTTGCATGCAAGAAAATATATAAAATTGTGTTTCCAACTAAGATTAAATTAGCATTTAGGAAATATGTGGTTACAACTTCTGTACAACAAAACACTATTTTTTGTAGATGCCACAGGGTTAGAAATCAGTAAGTGGATTTAAATTAAATAGGGTTTGGTATCTTGCAAGTTCATGCTCCCATTAACTGATTCCTGTGCTTGAATTTAACTCCAGTCTGAAGATCCTCTTTGTTGAACCTATTTCACCCGCTTTGTGATGGGAACAATAAGAGCAGAGGGAAGAGATATGTGAAGAAAAGTAACAACAGCTCACTTAATCAGGGATCATGTGGCCTCCTGTTTCCCCTGAGTGCCTTCTGCCCTTGCATAGATCTTGGCACACATTGATGTTTCAGTGTCAATGTAGTGAATGTGGTGGGCATGGTGCTAGAGTTAACAGCAGCTGTATACCAGTTCCACATAGTAACTGCTTGATGCACACCAGAAACCACAGGGAAAACTACAAAATTAGGCTCTCTGCGACTATTATTACTCTGATTTTCTACAAAGGGTTAAAACAGCTTTGATCATTCAAATCATGCCTATGTTCCACATGGGATTTCCTAAGGAAGAAAGGGAATTCTTTAGCTTCTTCCCTTGGGTAAACTCTGCAACTTGGACATGACATTCTAGGCAGCTTCTCAGAAGGTAGTGCAGTGCACATAATATGAAAAGTGTCTCTCTGAGATGCAAAAAGCACACACTTTGCAGCAGATACGAAATATGTATACGTATATTAACAGAATATGTGTATTCATAGAATATGTATATGAATTTAAAATGATAACAATTAATGATTAATTTTGTTTATATAGTCTCTATACATACAGTACATTTCCTGGAGAAAATTAGATTAAGTGGCAATTTGGCATCCCATAGAACAAACATCTGGCTGGTTGACTGGAATTGCATTTATGAATCAGCAGATTTATCAGCAAGTTACAGGCACAATCAGAGGTCAATTTTATGACATGCTCTGAGGGTGTTTGCTCTTCATCTTAAAACCTAGGCAAATGGCCAAGTGTTTGAGAGGTTACACTGATGTAGTCATAACTCTGTCCAGTGAATATATCATGTAAATACTAATGAGGAAGATCATAGAAACACTAATCGGCGCCATATTCACAGTCTGCAGAGTATTTCACAATGTGGTATGGCAGAAATTCTCATCCAAACCCCTGGTAAACAAGGAGAGAGTTTCAATTTCATAGTTGAAGAAACAGAGGCCCAGAGAACTTTTTAAAACATAAACTTGAAGAAAGGTCGTCTGAGTGAAATTCAGGTGTTCATTTCAACTATGGATAGGGTGATACTAAATAAAAGAAAGATGTCTTTGGAGTAGGCCATGTTAAGAAAATGAAAGGTAGACCCTCACAATTTAGAGTTTGCTATCGCTCAGTTGCTGTGTAGGTTTGACTGACACAATATATAGAAATGCACGTTTGACCCAGAAGTGGGAGAACTGAAAAAAAAAAAAGTAAGAAAGAAAGAAAGAAAAAAAAAGCAAGCAAGCAAGCAAGCAGGAAAGAAAGATACTCTCAAAATCCAGAATTCAATATAAGCCAGTTTTAGATGGAAAAAACAAATATACTGCGTAAATATCCACTTTTGCATTCTGCATGTAGCTGTGCTACGAGTACTGGCCAGTATT
Organism: Mus musculus; assembly: GCF_000001635.26. Lineage (NCBI taxonomy): Eukaryota > Metazoa > Chordata > Mammalia > Rodentia > Muridae > Mus > Mus musculus. The sequence goes on from NC_000070.6 coordinate 23,600,908, forward strand.
CAGATGTGTTGTAGAATGTGTTGGTATATCTGGTTTTCTTAGTCACCATGATGTTCATAGTTCACATCCCAATGTGCTTCTAAGTTCAGTTAGACTCTTTAGGATGATATACAAACAGAAGATGCTGGAGCAATGAAGAACACCGTCACTGACCCATCGTATGCTCTGGTTAGGAAATGGTCTTGAGTCTTCATCACATCTGAAATTAGAAATAAAAGTCCTAATTTTAATATTTGAAAAAGAAGGTGAGCCATATGTTTATTTCAATGAGTTTATGAATATGCCATCTTCATTTTTTTAAAAAAAATTTCTGAAATATACAACATGTGCAAGCCATGAGCGATATTTTGGATGTTCTATGAATTCCAGACTGAATCCGAATATATTTTTCCCTAAAACTCAATTTAGAACGAAGGAAATCTCAGTTTAGAAAATTGAGGAAAGCAACTTCCCATGTGTGTGCCTGAAAATATTTAACCCCATGTTCAGCAGAGGTAACAAGGGAATGCTGAGAGCTAGAAACACCACAAAGCATGCTCTGTTACATAGGACCCCTTCTTAATTCCAGACAGTTTTATGGTTCAAGAATAAAACAAAGAACACGCGAACAAGCGGAGATTAATGCAGGAAAGGCGGCTCTTCCCCAGACGTTCTGCTGTTTTATCCCACTGTCTGGAAAAAAATGAATAGAGGGTCCCGAAACTAACGGTGGTTTTGCATATCTCTTCATTAGGAAGTGTATTTGTAAAACAAGCTCCAAATTCTTGCTCTTCACAATTCCTGGCCGCAGGGTAATATTCTTCAGTGCCACAGTTTTCAATGCATATGAGTCAGAGGATCATTTCTTACCCGGAGCACAGGACAGAGCTAAGACACAGCTGAAACCAGCCCTCCCACAGGCTCCCCTCCAACAACAGCAGCGGCTCATTATCAGAAGCATTTGCAGAGGGCGGTGCAAGCACAAAAAATCAATCTGATTGCCGGTGTAGCTCTGCAAAATCTTTCCCAGGGAGGAAAAAAAAAAAAGTCAGAATAAGAAGAGGAGCAGGGAGGGTGGGAGCAAGCAGAAATGGGGACATAAACCCTCATAGGTCCATAAGGACTGAAGTTTAATGGCTGAGTGCTTGTTTTGAACTGTGACCTGAGGTTTGGCTGGGCACTAACAGTGGCATGCCTCATCAGCCACTGTCATAGCCACCCCAGGGTACACTTCCAGCAGGGAGTCAGCTCCATATCCTGAATTCTCAACTACCAGATACCCACTGCCTCCTCTGCACGCACTGCTGAGACCCTGCAGAGAAATCAGCATGCAGCCCAAGGAAGCTTCCTTTCCTCTGGAATAAAAATTAATATTACTTGTCATATTTCATGTCTGAGCTCTTTTCATGCTTTATCCTCTGGTAATGAGGGCTAAATTACCAATATTAGTAGATTTTCATGGCTAGCACAGAAATTGCTGTTACCAGAATAAATGTTTGCCTTGCTTCTGTTGGACACAGGCTTTGCTAATGCAGCTTTGCTAATTATTTCTAAATAGGCAATAATCTGCATCCCCTAGTGCTGGATACTGGATTGGCCACGTACCTGCTATTTCCCTTATTTACATGTTTTACAACTTTATCAACTACACTAATTACACTCTGAGCACTGTTTAAAATTTTCTGTTAATAGAGATACAATGATTCACCAGAGGATGTGTATTTATGCCATAATTGCGCCTCTGTTCCTACGATGCAGTCTCCAATTAGCTGTCTACGGTGGCACAAGCAGCTGCCTGATATTCTAAAGCAGCGAAACATCTGCACGGCGGATGATACGCTCACATGGATTTTTTTTTTTAAGCCTAGAAATTTACACCCAAGGGAGCACAGACAAATAGGAGCCTGTCATGTGTAGGGATGATTAGAAATCCTCACCATGGCAACATTGGAGCAGCCATGTCACAGAGTGAGGGGACACATGTCTAGATGAAGGCGCTAAAAACATTTGCCATTTTTTTTCTTAGCTTCAGTCTTCCAAACTTCCCTCCCCCATTTCTTTTTTTCATATTCTTCTCTTTGCATCTAAAGCCAACCAAAACAGCAGGTGAGCAGGGCAGAGTCTGCGGCCATACTAGGCAAGTGACATACGATATTCAGTGTTAGGAAAAACAGTGAGCAATCAGAAATGTTAGACCTAGGAAACATGCAGAACCTGGAATGGGTGGATGTATTTCATCTGAAAATATTATCATTATAATTTTAGAAGTAGTTTGTGTTAAGATCAAGAGATAAGAAGGGGAAAAATTAGACAGGATATAACAGTTGAGATACCTTAGTGGAAAGATGACACCTAATTTAAAATTTCCTTTTAACCCTCATTAACAGTTACAATTTCTGCATGAACAGTTGGCTAACACACATTAGTGAGACTAGGGGAGACACACAAATGTCTTCTATAGTGGTAGCGAATATATTTCTTAATGGCTGCTTCCTCAATGGCTTATCCAAAACTGCCCTTTTCACCTGCTGTTTTGGTTGAGAAGAATATGAAAAAGAGAAAGGCTTGGAAGGAAAGTTTGGAAGATTGAAGCTGAAAAATTATCAGGCTTGCTTATTTAAGGATAGTAATAAACATATCTAGCCATATGTAAAATAGATTACCTAACCCTATAAAAATAGGGAAGAAATGACAAAAGACGCATCATTAAGTTTTCTAGAATTATACTAATTTACATATTCAATTGATTACACTGTCCATCAAAATAACATTGTCTTATCTATGAGTTGACAGAAAGGTGTGTCTAATGATAATATGTGATGCTTGCACCACATGCTGCCGTACTTTGGAGAGGACAATACTTAGGTGTAAGTTATCATTTAAATTGGTCTTACAAACAATTATTTTATCATATGGCCATGGCAACATTTCACAATTCGTAACAGAGACCCATTTAAAATCATTTAATTAACAGAGAGGTGAAGTTGGAAATAAGTAGTGAAATAATTAGAAAGGAGAGACTTTAATATAAAGAGTAATTATAGGTAGGAGCAAAACCTTAACATATGTGCTAAGTTATAAAAGAACCCCAGGAATGGGAACTGCTCAAAAGATGGAGCTCTTCATTTTAAATCAGCCACTGCTTAGGGGCAACGCCCTCCACCCCCCCCCCCCCGCCCCAGCAGTCATTATGTTACCCATACCTACTTCAGGAATATCACTTGACAGCTGCTTCAGAATTTTTAAGATCTCAAGGCAGGGTGCATACTGTTCTCCAATCACTGAACTTCTCTGGAGAATAAATTCCAAGGGATCGCACTCCAAGAAATCATTTAAATCATTCTTTTGGAAAGAAATATAGTAAATGTCCTAGTTGCAGGAAATAATTACTTAAGTATTAGATATACATAAAAGCCTAGGTACTTCCAAAATAGTTTCATGTCCATAGTCTACGATCTCAAAATTATAGTTTGTGTTTTACAAACAGGATTAGTACCTTCTCGATATGCTAAAATGACTTCATGAAATTCTAATAACAATTCTAGGAAAAGATCACTTTGAATTAACAGACTATATTAGCATTATTTTAGGTTAATGGCAGATAAGTCTCCTAAGCCCATTTTTCTAATTTCCCAGCATCCTGATACCACTGGGTACAAGATGATCAATATTTCCATCAGCCCCCTCAGGCTCCTAGCTTTTATCAGACCATGGGACTGAGGCACCTAACAGTGTTTACCAATGACTCCTCCAGCATTAAGCTAACTGTGAAAATGCCTTTCCTTTCTCTGTTTAACACTTTCATAACATCATCCTGAGTGAGGTAACACAATCACAAAGGAACTCACACAATATGTACTCACTGATAAGTGGATACTAGCCCAAAACCTAGGATACCCACGATATAAGATACAATTTGCTAAACACATGAAACTCAAGAAAAATGAAGACTGAAGTGTGGACACTATGCCCCTCCTTAGAAGTGGGAACAAAACACCCATGGAAGGAGTTACAGAAACAAAGTATGGAGCTGAGATGAAAGGATGGACCATGTAGAGACTGCCATATCCAGGGATCCACCCCATAATCAGCTTCCAAATGCTGACACCATTGCATACACTAGCAAGATTTTACTGAAAGGACCCAGATGTAGCTGTCTCTTGTGAGACAATGCCGGGGCCTAGCAAACACAGAAGTGGATGTTCACAGTCAGCTAATGGATGGATCACAGGGCTCCCAATGGAGGAGCTAGAGAAAGTACCCAAGGAGCTAAAGGGATCTTCAACCCTATAGGTGGAACAACATTATGAACTAACCAGTACCCCTGAGCTCTTGACTCTAGCTGCATATGTATCAAAAGATGGCCTAGTCGGCCATCACTGGAAAGAGAGGCCCATTGGACACGCAGACTTTGTGTGCCCCGGTACAGGGGAACGCCAGGGCCAAAGGGGGGGAGTGGGTGGGTAGGGGAGTGGGGGTGGGTGGGTAAGGGGGACTTTTGGTATAGCATTGGAAATGTAAATGAGCTAAATACCTAATAAAAAATGGAAAAAAAAAAAAAAGAAATCATCAAAACCAAAAAAAAAAAAAAAAAAAAAAAAAAAAAACACTTTCATAACATGAGAATTACCTGTTCAGTTCAAAAAAGAAACCAAGAGATGACTTTTCTCTTGTGTACTACAGGTACATTCTGAGTTCAGTGGGTTAGTAGTTACAGAAGTAATTCTCTTGGGTTGGTCAGTCAGTCTCATTGCCCTGCCTCTCAGCATACCATATTTTATACATGACTTATATTAGAGAAGTGTGATACTGAAGACCCACCATCTACCACATCTGTCAGAATAAGGGGAGTTTATCTGATAAACAAGTCATTTTTGGAAACTGCAGATGCTCCCACTGTGAAGCATTAAATGTGGCCCCACTCAGATACGTAGAATGGGGTTCCAGTTGACTGAACGCGGGCTGATAAGCTCTGCACAGCTCAGAATGCTGTTTGCCCACATACTAATGTTAAACAAAAGAACCACAGACTGCAGAAAAAGGATGCTGGTCAGACCAGTAAATTGCTTAAACCCTAAGGCAGCCTTCTGAAAGAAAAGGCATGAAAAAGGCTGATATGAGCTTTTATGCAGAATTGTTCTGTTTATTACCCCTGTTAAGAAAATGATGGCAAATGTCTTGTTAAACCATATATTTTCAATAAGACACAAGGACTGACTTTCTCTAAACAAGATGCAATATACCACTGGTCATCCTTGATAAACCACACATCTCTGCTAGGTCACTGCTAGATTATGAACACAATAAAAAAACAATAATAAAGTTGTACACATAAAACCATAAAGGCTATTAGATTATGTCTTAGAATCATACAACCTGATTTGTCACCGGGAATTCCAGGATAATAACAATCTGTCATGGAAGAGATCCATTTTGTATAAAATTTCCAATCTCCTCTATTAAAACACTGTTAGTTCTCAGTTATGATAACTTCATTTCAAGTGAATTGCGGAGACAACTTAATAATGAAATGAGAATAAAGTATATCTTTGTTATAACATGTAAACTTACCCTGAATTGAGCATGGATATAATTTTATTAGTAACATTCTCCAGTGGATAACATGACAGTCAGTATTGAATCTTCCCCGTGTAAGGGGTTATAGCTGAGCAAAATGAAGAGGAAGAATCTTGAGTTTGCCAGACTTTCAATACTTTCCCTAAGATTTCTCTTGTTTTATCCTAGTCTCCTCTCTTCTCCCTTACCTCCTGCAGAGACTCCCTTTCTGATCCCTGTGTTGGGACAAAGGAAATGAGGGAAGATCCTAGGGCTTAGGGAAAATCTGATGAGAAACTCCTAACAGATAAGCAATCTTTCCCTTCTAAACCACAAAGCAAGAAAAGATTTAACATCAAAGGGCTTCTTACAGGAGGAAGAAATAAAACCACAAGAGGTAAAGGCAGAATAAAGAAAAACACACACAGGCAATTGTTGCAACAATAAAAAATTAAAAATTACCCTTTGCTTAAATCCAGTATAACATGTCATTGAGTACGACTTTGACATTTCCCTGCGGCTTTTCTCAACAGGAAACAAATGAAAACAGTCCTGACAGCACTTTGTGAAAGGCTCGATGCAGGAGGCATGGCCACACTTCTGTCATCAGACAGTCTTGCAGTGGAGGTCAGCCTTAAGTTTTTACACCAATAAAGCCAGCAGGCTTTTAATAGGAAGTACTCAACTCTCAGTCTGGTCCTCAGTGTTTGTCAAACAACCAACCAAATTGAAAACCGAGGACAGACACATACACACTACTGTAAGTTTTCTATACTAAAAACAAAATGTAGGGGAAATGAGGTACTTTTGGAGGGAATACTAGAAGCTCTGCATTAAAGAGATAATCTGCGCACCCTCCAGAGATCGGGAGCCAGGCTGGGGACGTGCCCAGCACTGCTGACTACAAGGCTACACTGTTCAAGAGCAAATTCAAGCAGAGGAAAGTGGTACGTGGAGGTTAAAAAAAGATTAGAAGTCTCTAGACCTCAGAACAGACATGCAAATTAAAACAAAACTCCCCTCAAAAACCAACTTAAAACTTAGATGATACCAAGATACTGACACTGTGACATTGCAACTATAATGAACGGTCCATGGAGGGAGCTGTTGACACAGGTTCCTGAGTGGATATCCAACAGCAGAAGGAAAGGAGAAAGAACTTAAGCGAAACACACTTGAAATGAATTGGCTGAAGGTATGTTCTTCTCAGATGTCTCCTAACATAGTCACTCCTAGACCTGTCTACCTGGCCTGTCTGGGTAAGATCAGAACACAAGTTACAGTTTCTAACTTTTCAGGTCAGGGACAGACATTCTGACATATTACACAAGTAACCCACTACACCAAAGAGGAAAGCAAGCTCAGAGTGGAAGAGAACTAACTCTACCAGCTTCTGTGTCTAGAAAGCCTTGAGGGTAGCCAGTGCGTTCAGTACATACACTAGAACAATGCTCACAGAATAGTGTATCATCAAGCTGCTTCAACCCTTCTTTGTGGAAGGCTTGTAGAAAGCTCGGGATAGTTTCATGACTCTGCTGTAGAGACAGGGCAAGCAGCTAGCTACCTTTTTGCAGGATGTCTGATTCCAGAATACATAATGGGTGCATCCTTTCAAATATTTTCTATTTCACACATTTTCCTGTGCACGAATTTGTGCAGAGTAAGCTTCTCTTTTTCTTCTTTTTTCCCTGGCAAGAGGCACTGACAAGCTTCAGAAGATGAAAGTGGAAGATGCTATCGGCGTGCTGAGGATCCCATCTGCTCAAAATTTTTACCCCAAGACCTCCATTCTCTAATATGAAAGCTGATGCAGAGCAGAGGGATCTCTACTGTACCTCAAAGGTTACCTGTAACTGAAAGTAGGCTTGAGGTAGAGCAAGACCCCCAAATTGTATGTCTTCTACTGCTTTATGCTTCAGCCCTCCGTTGTCAAAGGTGTTGTGAAGGACATACCCACCTTCTAGTTTTGAACAGTATGGGTACAATTTGTACAGTTGGGGGTTCTTTTCCTTTTCTTCTTTTGTTTTTGTTTTTGTTTGTTTTTGTTTTTTTGAGACAGGGTTTCTCTGTATAGTCTTGGCTGTCCTGGAACTCACTTTGTAGAACAGGCTGGCCTCGAACTCAGAAATCTACCTGCCTCTGCCTCCCGAGTTCTGGGATTAAAGGCGTGTGCCATCACACCCAGCTAGGTTTCTTTTTCAAAACAAACAAACAAACAAACCAACAAAAACTGGCAGACTTCCTCCCCGCCCTTTCTTTTCCTTATACCTCTATTTGAAAGATGAGTAATCTGTTCAATAAGAATATTATGTAACTTGGTATATTTATATGATTTGGAGCTAATCTTTGAGAAATACATTTTGAAAATATAAAGATATATACTATAGTATATAACTGTATATAATAGTTTCAGTTTCATATTCCAAAGTCTATGACTCAAATTTGTATCAAGAGGCTCTGACTATCGACTCTAGAAGGCCATCAATAGCATTGGCAGTAGCCTATTATGTTTGGGGTGTAAGAGACCTAAGAGTCAGATGTACTAGTTAATTTTCTATGGATGTGAAGACATCACAAACAAGGAAACTTAATGAAGAAACAGTTTATTGGGGGGTTTACAGTTTCAGAGGGTTGAGTCCATGATCATCATGGTGTGGAGCATGGCAGGAAGTAGGTAGGTGGAGAGGATTGGTGCAGAAGCATTAGTGAGAGCTCACATCTTGAGACAATAACCACAGGCAAAGAGAGCCCTCTCTCAGTGACACACAGCCTCCAACAATGCCATAATGTCTAATCCTTTCCAAACAGTTGTAAGTGAGAACCAACTATTCAAATCTATAAGTCTACAGGGGCCATTCTCATTCCAATCACCGCAGCGGACAAGCTCAAAATCAGTAACCCCATCTGGACCACTAGGCACTTTTTTTCCTGGCTTGTGATCAAGTGGAGGGTTTGTTGTCCCATTAGAGGACAACTCCACTTTATCTAGTGTTTTTTGTTTTTTTTAATATTCATCTCATATTTATTCCCAAGGATATGTGGGAATTCTTATGCAAATCACTACAATCTGTATCACAGGCCCTCTTTCAAGGCTGAGAGATCATTGCTGAAGAGAAGGAAGAAACACTGTGGCAGGCAGAGGTATTAGATGACTATAATGGCATGTTGTCTTTTGGACACATCAGGGCAACTGCACAGAGCTGGTTAGCTCAAACTAAGCAAACTTCCAGAATGGACATAAGCCAAAATTACTTACCAATGGATAATGGCTGAGGAGAGGGAGATAGTTGGTTTTATTTAAAAGTGTTGCCCCTGGTAAGTTAACTTTGCTCCAGGAGAAAACCACACATTTAAGAATAAACAATCAACACAAATTGTATTTGATGCATATAAAACTAAATATATAAATGAATAGGATATAAAGATTCCACCAATAGGGAATGGGCAGGACCTTGGAGGAGTTACAGGAGAAAATAAGTATGATACCACACAGTGTACAAAATTCCCAAAGAATTAATCTTAAAAATAAAAATATGCATAGACTACTTATAAATTATATCTCATATATAACACTTTTGGACTCAGGAGACAGCTCAATGGCAAAGCACTTAACCCAGCATAGTGTTTATTTCTTTTTTTATATATATAATTTTTTTATTTATGCACTTTATATCCTGCTCACTGCCCCTCTCTAGGTTACCCCCTCCCACAATCCTTTCCCATCAGACAATCCTCTCATTCTCCCTCCCCTTCTACTCTGAGTGGTGGGGGTCCCCTGAGTATCCATTATCCTTGGTACTTCAAGTTTCTGCAAGGCTAGGTGTAGAGACTCCCCCTGAGGCCAGACACGACAGCCCAGCTAGAAGAACATATCCCACAAACAGGCAACAGCTTTTGGGATAGGTCTGTTTCAGTTGTTCAGGATCCACATGAAGGCCAAGCTACACATACATCTGCTACATATGTGCAGGAAGCCTATGTTCTGCCTATGTATGTTCTTCGGTTGGTGGTGGCTAGAGCTTATTTCTTAATAAATGGAAAAGAAAAAGAAAACAAAGAAAATCTACCATGAAGGTTTCAACTGAGATTGAAAAGCCTTTGAAGCAGTTAAGACGAAATGAGAAAAAGCAAAACAGAGTTTTTGTTCTTTTTTCAGCATGGCGTAAATCAATGCATTTGCAGATCATAAATGGATGTGTACATTTTGAGGAATATGCAATCCTCTCAAATTGACTAAAATTAATGAATATAAAAATATCAAAACTATGTTTCAATCTTATAAATGACTGGGATTGTGTTAAAGATATAGAACTAGGATCTTCTCCATAGAATATCTTCTCCATAGAATGATGATAAAAATTAATGATGACCCAAATGGAATGTTTAAGAACTACCTTGCTTATTATATACCTTGTGTATGTTCATTATATTCATGATGTAATAGAGCATTTTGTATTAAATATGGGTTAAAGTTGGGAATTATAGAAAAAGGAAGATAATGAGCATTAATTAGTTATTGTTTTGATTACTAGGAGGAAATTTTCTATTCTCTTTGAATTTCTTTAGTAGGTTATGGGGTTTTTTTTGCAAAGTGATTTCACATATTTAGAAAAAAAATCCCAAATGTAACTTCTGATGTACCTCCCAATTCTGGTTCACAGAAGCACATCTCTGGAATTGCCTCTCACTCACTCAGTGTTATTTAATATGATTCATCACACCGTGTTGACATGGTAGATGACAGATCTATTGCTCTTTTCATTTACCACTAGAGAATTCTCGGACTGACACACGTGGAATCGTGGAGGTGTTCCTGAAACTGGCCCATACAAACATCTTCTGTTAGTTATGTAAGCCTAACCATGTTTAAGAAAGGATGGAGCAATAGAAAAAAGACAATAAAATGGAAATGAATTTGAAAAGGCAATGAAGGTAACAGAGGGAAAATTCACCTATTTTCTATCAATACAAATACATTTTGACATTAAACATTTTCAAAAGTGGAATAAAATTAAATGACATGTTTTTTTAGGCCTTCAAATGTATATATTGATTTGTCATCAGCAGTGGTATACAAGTCAGAGACACAGCTCCAAGAAGCAAAAAGCTCAGTTTCTGGCTGGGATTCTGCACACAGCTGCAGAAAAGCATCAGGGCTGGCCAGCATGAGGCAGAGTGAGAGGTTACTAAGAAGGTGTTTTAACATACAGTCAAGCTCAAGGGTGTCTAGAAAAAGAAATACCCTGAAACCCACAAGACACACAGTATGAACCGGAATTTGTCAGATGAGAGTCACAAGTCTTTGTCTCGGCAGTCATCATACACATGATTCAAATAGATGATGCAAAGCTATTGACCACAATCTTCAACAATCCAGAAAACTAAGGATCTACTAAGAATTAGCTTGATATTTTGATGCTATTTATAGCTATTGGAGATAAAAATATTAACTATTAAATAAAAACAATATGTCTGTACCTAACAAGGTTGACTGTATTTAAAGTGAACACTTAAGCCATCTTTTTCTGGAAAAGATAAAAGAGGGTTTTAGATATGTTTGGGTCACAGGCCTAGTTTCTCTTCAGGAGGGCATCCTGCCTCTCTCTTTTTGTGCTATTCTCTTTTTTTCCTTTCACTCCCTTCTTCCTCTCTCCCTCTGTACAGGAGTAAGTTGCGGCCAAGGAAAGCCCCTGTGATACACCCATGCTTTGATATTGAATATCTCCATTGGAAAGCTGATGTTTTGATTTATATTCATGTTTGTCATGAATGTGGTATGCCGGACTTAAAGGGGAACACACGGGAACATTACTCTATAGCATAAGGAGCATCACTCATTAATAAGCAATTTGATTATTAAATGAACACAACAAATTGAGAAATATCTTTCTCTTATCACACACTTCTTAACTGAGTTATATAGTGGAGCATGAAATATATCTATGTTAAGGAGAATTTTTGTCATTGTATTTCTTAAATGAAATGTGTATATATGTTTATATGCACATAAGTAATAGTTTATAGAGTATACTATTTTATAGCATTGAAACAGTTATTTACAGAGGAGTTTACTGAGTTCAACTCCAGGGAAATACTAAGTCATTTTTACACAATTTCTAAAAGGTTTACAAGTCTAACATTAGTACTTATTGATTTTTGTCTTAATTTTAAAACACAAGCCATTATAGACTATTGATGAGGCTCCTGTTTCTATCTCTTTGATGATTATCTCTATCACATTTAATGTGCACAGAGACTCTGAACAATGCTCTATGCACCTCATAATGATGATGCGACAATGTGTCCTGGGTAGGGTTGGTAAACAGAATGTGCTCATGAGAAGAACTGCAGATGGATGTAAGAGTGTCCTGCTATCAAGTGTGACCCAGCACAATGAAAACCACTTGATATATGTGCTGTAGTGACTAAGGCTAAACTCTTGATCAATATGTCAGATTTCACAAGCGATTGCAGCAAAGTAGACTCTGGACTATGAATAAGCCGAATGCATCAAGCAGGGCTGCTTGTCCTTTATACTGTCAAATACAAGGAGTCCAATTGCCTCGTCTATGGATATCCTCACACTGCAGAAGGCAGGAGTCTGTGGAACATTTGAAGAACTAAAACTATTAAACCTCATAAGGTAATAATTAGGCAAAGGAAGGCTAGCCTGAGCCCAAACGGTAAACCCCAGTCATTCTTCCCAGGCTGTGACTTGCTCAGACCTCACCTAAGTATCCATTAACATGATAATGCTCATTAATCCTGCCAAACACAACTCATCTGCCATCCTCTGTGGCAACCCATCTGTGTGCATGGTGAAGGAGAACATTCAGAGTTTTAACTGCCCAGGGATTAGCTGGGGAGGAAAGGCTGATTTTCCCTAATTCTTTGCTAGGAAAGCACTCATTTGTTTGCATTTACTGAAGCACCTGTTTACTCTTTGGCTTTCACCAGCTCACCAACATCTTAAGCAGCAGCGAAGCAGAGATGGATCACATAGAAATAAAAACGCCTCAGGACGATCAATTGAGGTCTAATGTATTTCCTAAACTTGGGGATTCCATTTTTATGCCTTGGCTGACCAGAAAAGAAAGAAGGTGTGTGCTTCCACATATTTAGCTATTGCTCATGAATGGAGTATGCTCTGCTAATATTGTCTTTAAGTGATATGAAATGCGCAAAGGCAACTATGTGTTTCTTGGACGACATTTTATACATACATGCATGCATACATACATGCATACACACACACACACACACACACACACACACACACACACACACACACAACACACACACACATACACCACGTCAGAGTAAATAGGAGAGAAAATGCATAGGGGCAGGAGAGACGGCACAGAGGTTGGAGAGCACTGGCTGCTCTTCCTGAGGACTCAAGTTTGATATTAGGTGCCCTTAAAACTGCTCACCACCCTCTGTAACTGCCTCCTGTGCACCACAGTCATCAGGCATGCAGCACATGGTGTGGGCAAAGCATCCATACCATATACTTCCAAAAGAATAGAATCAGTTTATTTTTTTAATAATTATTAAGAAATGTGCATGGACTTCTCATCTTGCTATGAATAACTTCACTCAAATTATTCAAACCAGAGTTCTTCTGAACAAAATTACCTATGTGTAATTTGCAAGCACAAACTCTACAATACTTCAAGTATTTAACAAAAAATAATATAAAGTTATAGAAAAATAATGCAAACAGTTAACAAAAAGTTATAAAATACTACCAGAGGCATTAGCAAAAGAAATACGATCAAAATTTAAAGGGCAAAACAACATTGTAATGATACAATCCAGTAGGAGCCAAAATAAGTCCCAACACATCAGGACTGGATGTTTCACTTACGGCCCAGTTATCAGTTATGCTGGTGTTATAGAGCACTGAGCTGCTAGGATAAAGTAAATATTCAAGAAAATAGTTTTAAAAGCCACCATCAAGCAATCTGCCTGGCTGATACGAATTCAAAATAAGATATTTTGCTAAACTGACTAAAATTAAGAATTCATTTTCTCTATATTTGAGCAAAGATAGGCATTATTGAATATAATATAAAGTGTTATATTTTATTACACATAAAATTTTATTTTATATAAAATAAGATGAAGTATAATATGTATTAAACCCATCATTTAAAATATCCTAAAGTTTTTTGGGGAGGATGTTAAAAGGTATTAGATGTAAAATGTTCTATAAGAAATTGATCTTAGTAAGAATTGGATTGTGTGAAGTGTACCAGGTTAACTCTCAATAGGATTTAGTGAAGAGACAGCCTCTGTACAGTAAACATGAAGTAAAACTCTGAAGTATTTCAGACTTTAGACTCTTTTTCTTTACCTGTAAGATAAAGGTGTATGTGGGAGACTCAAACAGGTAATGTGATCTGAGCATTTATACGTGCTATAGACAGAAGAAGCACACCATCAAAATTCATTCATATTAGTAGCACATATATTTTCTAAACTTGATTGCCACACATAATTTCCTGCAGAGTAACTATTTGAAATTAAATTTGCAGAGTTCACTCTGAGGAGCTCATGGATTAAAATCAGAATGTCTTCATTGTTAGAAATATCTATAATGCAATATCTCCAACAATAAATATCAGGGTGCAGCACTGACATTTTTCTAAAAAATGTATTAAGAATAATTAAAATGAAACCAATATGTACAAGAAAAGGGTTAGATATTTAAAACCTTGTTATTTGGGCAACTTGCTTTTGGGTAGCTACTTCCAAACATCGGGAACCACCCCTCCCTCAGTTGTGGAAAGCAAACAGCTGTGAGAAAGTGGACACAGTCGGGCAAATGCTTCTATTTAGCCTTTGTTTTCTCTCATCTCTCATTTATGATGCTACTAATAGAAATGACACAAAAATCTGTTTACGGCAGCAATTCTGAGATGAGGCGTCTCTGGAAACAGAGCATGAAGGACTCTAGCAAGCTCTCTTTGGGTCTTTAGCACTAATAGCCCAGATTTGGCTCTCAGATGTTCATGCAGGAGGTGATACTAAATTTGACTGGAGCTATGCAGACAGTCCTAAAGCGAAATGAGCATACTGCTTTATGTCTAGAAAGTTGGAAGTACAATTCCTCCACAAGAAAGTCATAGAAAAGCTGCAATAAAATAAAGGAAATGTTCTCTTGCATCCTCACTTGGAACAAAGAGACGTTTTATAAGTAAGAAATGTTTAGAAATGTTCCTAAAAGCAACAACAAACCTGATGATCAGATTTATTTCAAAAGTTCTATAAATCCATAAAAATCAGATCTTGTGAAATGAAACACATTTCACTTCAGTCACTTAAAATATGTGGGCAGGCGTGATCTATCAAAGTCAGTGAAAGACTTGAAACTTGTAAGAACACTCAGAACTTCAGCTCCACTAAAGTAAAGCTTGCGCATTTGCCTGAATATGCAATGATGCAATCACTAAAATAAATGTTCTTGCTGCACTCAATTAAGCATTGTATTGTACATGTGTGTTTATTCAATTGTGTGACGATACAGTGATTGAAACACACGCTCTCAGCGCATTTGTCTCAATCTGTAGTGCGTTTATTTAAATGTACAATCAATCACAGGTCCCCGCTTTTAGCTTTCCCCTTGTATTTTTAAAGCACACTGAAGATGAGGCATTGTAAGTATGCCATAAAATGGTAAAACAGTTAAATGCACATTAAATATAGCAATATAAAATTTAAGGAAAAATATATGTGATTAGACAACTGCTATCAACATACACATATATACACACAGGCATGCACACACACACACATCACATACACACAAACAAACGAGGTCAAACTTGTATCTACTGCACTGTTCCTTTTAATACATGGCTATGTATGTAGCAGTATTAAAACTTATTAATTTTCAAAAACAGTCTACTATAGTAAAATGTATTGCACTTGAATTTTATTCCACATGACTCTTAAAAATATGTTTCTTATTGCACTCATCATGTTTGTTTTCCCCAATTTTTGTGACCCTTTTCCTTCTCTCTGTCCAGTCTTGAACTCATATTTGGGTGGCAAAAGAGCATCTCTTGTCATTATAAGGAGTGAAATCTGAGAGGGTACTGTAAATCTTCCATGTGGACTAACTTGGACTAACTTGAAAAAATAGCTTTCGGAAGCAACTTGCCTCCTCCCTGATGTTTTAACCTGGATCCATGTGTCTTTTTTCCTTCCTTCCTTCCTTCCTTCCTTCCTTCCTTCCTTCCTTCCTTCCTTCCTTCCTTCCTTCTGTCTGTCTCCCTCCCTCCCTCCCTTTCTCCCTCCCTCCCTCCCTCCCTCCCTCCCTCCCTCCCTCTCTCCCTCCCTCCCTCCCTCCCTCCTTCCCTCCTCTCTCTTTTTATATTTTCCCCAATATTTTCAGTTCTTGGTTGGTTGCATTTGCTGGTACCGAACCTGAGCATATAAACAACCACCTTGGCCAACCTCTAACTTAATGGAGGAGATTTTCCTTAAGAGAATTTACAAATTATGTAACAAGCATTGCATTAGGAGATCGAGGCCCCTAGGAAACTGAACTGGACTGGTATTTTGCCAGGAGAGAGGACACGAGGACTCTAGAAGTCCATAAAGAACCTTATTTGAACTAAGTCCTAGGAGAACATTCTGGGGACACTCCCCAGGCATAAGTCCATGTGTGTCCTTTGAGACTCTGGTGATCTGTGCAGTGAAGGGCAGGACTGGAGGAGTTAAGAGAAATAGCTGAAGGCTAGGTCATCTCCAGTGTCCTCTGTGTACTAAGAGTTCAGACACATATTAAGAGAATTCTAATGTGCTGGTTGCCAACCATGCCTTATCTGATTTATGTAGGTCCACTGACAATCTTCACCCTTGCAGTGAGTAGTAAGAACCATCATTACGTATCTTAACTATGAATTCTTAACACAATCAACTGTAATAACAGATTCATATTCATAAAAGACATTTTTTTTCCATAAGGGCCTAAACAGAGACAAACATTCTTTCTCTTTCTAGATTTTTGATCATGCCATTCTCTGCCCAGCAAGCTCTTTGCTTCTGTGATGAAAATAAGCAAGGTTTCACATCTTGGCAATCTTATCTTGTTTCTCCACTATTTTGAGTAGTTATTCATAATGATAGCTATATGCTTTCTAAAATTTATCCAGTCACTCAATTAAAATTACTAATAGAACTCAGCATTCAAGGCCCTCAGAACAAAGATGAACAGAGCAGATACAACCCCTCAATCCAAGGAATAAATGAATTAAAATTGTAAATTTACACATTTCATTCCCTGTCCATTGTTTGCCTAACACATGGTCCAATTTGTGAAATTGTTTACATTTTTGTCCTCTGTTACTTGGTACTCCACATTTCTGAAGGATTGGCCCAATGACTCTCTTTCTCAACATTTTTCTCCACAGCCAGGAAAGTGCCTAGCACAGATAGTCACAAGATACCAGTAAAATACTCACAAGATATCAGTAATTAAGTTTAATTCTTATAATAACCCAAAGCAACTACTACTGTACAGTGAACCACAGGAAGCAAATAGTACTAGTGGTATATTCAATGCAGTCTGCAGTCTTACAGGCTTTAGATCAGCAATTGGAGTCTAGACAAAGTGATTCATAGTATATAATCTTGGCTTTTGGGTTCCCTCATTGTGCTCTTGTGAACAGTATAAATGGACTACAAAAATATTCAAGCACAAATTCTGAAGAGGACCTTATTTTCCCTTAGTCTCCTAACTCATAAATATACTTTGAGCACTAAATAAACCTCTTAGAAAATGCTGTCATAGCTTAAATAAAAAATTTCCCCATAGAAATCTTTGAATGCTTGATCCCCAGTTGATGGAACACTTTGGGAAGGAATAGGTGTATCCTTGCTGGAAGAGGCATGCCACTGGGGGCAGCTTTGAGATTCCAAAAGCCATGCCCATTCCTCATTGGCTCTCTCTGCATCATGCTGGCAGTTTGAGGTGTGCGCTCTCAGTTGTTCTAGCTGCCATGCCTTAGCGCCACCATTATGGACTCTCAATGTGTGCTGTTCTAAGTAACCACTTACATTTATAAGTAACCTTGGTCTTGGTGTTTTATCAAACAGAAACAACTGACACAAATGTGAATCTTTTTCCTGTTGTAGTAATTATTACTATAATATAGGGACAAAGAATGTATTATTGAGTGAAAATGTTTTGAATTATAGTCATCTTTATAAAAGGGCTAAAGCAAAGTTTTCACGTTCTCTCTTTTTTTTTTTTTTCCTAAAGTAGCAAATAAGTGTGTGGCATTTCTGAAAGAAGATAAAGTGTTTAATCTGCATGTGTTGGTAGACAAATAAGAATTAATTCCATTACTGAAGAAAGCTTTTAAAAATAAATCTGTACTGTAAAAACACTAAAAAATATTAATTAAGAATTATTTGTTTAGTGAGACAGGGTCATACTATATAACTCTGGCTAGCTAGGAATTCAGTATGTAGGTCAGATTGTCCTTTAACTCATAGATATTTGTGTACCTCTGCCTAAAAAAATACTAAGACCATCTGCTACCATTTCCAGTTCAAGCATTTGATATTTAAAATGTTTTTTAAATATTAGATTGATGTGGTTTTAACTACAGACAATACTCAAATGTAGGCACCAGAAAATTAGTTTAGATTTTACCCTTATCTTTCTTCCATACATTACCATAGCAATGCCTATACCATAGCAATACTAGTTTTTGAAAGATAACACTTTTAAAACATCATATAAAGTCCAAAAGATTTAGGCCAGATTTGGTGTGGTGTCCATACTTGTAATAGAAGAACTTATGAGTTGAGATAAAGAACTTATCAGGCCAGTCTGGACTACACAGAGTTCCATGCCAGCCCAGGTCATACAATAAGACTGTATTTCAAAGGGATAAAAAATTAAAGTTCTTATATTTTACTTGAACATATTACACACAAAGTAGCTATGATTAGTTTAGCAATAACCACTAAACACATTCACTAATGTAAAAAAAAAAAAAAAAAAAAAAAAAGATTGACTGCCCCTGTCCCTGAAACTTGTTCATTGCTTTATTTCCACTAACTTGAAAATTTTCATCTATTTTGCACTGCGATCTGAATGAAAATGAGGACCATGCCTAGGTAGGTTTGAAGAGAAGGGTTTTATTGCAGATCTTACGAAGAGAACAGGCAGAGTTCAGACTAAACAAGGCCAGCAGAGTAGACTGGGTTGGGAGAGGAGAGAGGGCTTGAGGGCGACAGGAAAGAGAAGAGAGACAAGTGCAAGCAAACCAAGAAAGAAGTCGTAGTCTAAGAATCTAAAAGGAATCCAAGAGACCAAGAGAACAAATGATAGCCAAGGGAAAATAGCTGATATGCAGAAATCAGAAGCTAAAGGAAGGGAAGGGAAGCCCGGCCTCTGGGGTGGACAGGTTCAGCATAGGATGCAGGGTGAGAAGTGCTCGGAGAACCCACAGGTACTGAGTGAACCTTGTCCCAGGGTTCTTTGCTAACTGACTTGATCTTTCTCCCTCTTTGGATATGTTGAGGTTTGATCTGTTGCTGTGTATTATGATGTTAACTTCTGTTCCTGCAGGTCTAAGCAGGCAGTGAATTCTCACATTTACAAGCTTTGGCTGTGTGAACCTTGGTCCTTGATTTAAAACCATTGGTTAAATAAAATTGGCTACAGCCAATTTCTTCAAGGAATAGAGTAGGTGCATTCGGAGTGACATGTTGGAGTGGATAGAGACCAAGAGGAATATGAGGAAGAAAGAGAGAACAGGAGGAAGTCACCGTGAGGAGGAGATGAACCATTAGCATATGGACGGAGGTCCATCACTGGGGAGGTAGCTAGGTCCGCAGTTAGAAGAGTAGATTACTGGTTAACACCAGGAATTGTCAAAGCCAACTAAAATAACAATAGTCTGAGTCTCATTTATTTGTAAGCTGGTCAGGAGAAGTATGAATTGGCTGTACTAAAAGGAAATTCAGTGTTCAAAGTGCTATGTGAATCCTGGGTAGAGGGGCCAAATAAGCTTAGTACCCTGTCCCTGAGACTTGTTCTCTCTCAGTATTCTAGGGTCTAGATCATCCCCTGACACTTCAAGCTCCAGACATACCTGAGATTATCTTCCCTGTTATCCACCAAGGAGTCCCTGGCTACCTGGACCAAGCAGTTACCTGCTTCTTCACCAGGCTATCCTCTGCCAACCACTGCATCTCATCCAAAGAGAAAGGCATCAATAGACACACAGAATTGTCAATAAGTGAAGCACATTGGGATATCTACAATAACTACCAATGATTAAAATCAAAGGATGATAACAATAAGAACTTCTTGATGGTCTCTCTGTTGGTGTCAGACAAGGAAGTGAACCTTGAAGAGGTCAGGATGAAAATTCAGTTGACTCCATCAACCTGGATCAAGACTTCTAAAGAGTTGCATGCCAGGAAATTCATTGCCAGCATATTTAAAACACAGTATAATTTATAAAAATGTTTATAGTTGCAATACAATCCCTGGTACACAAGAAAGCATAATTATATCAACATTCAAGTCAGAGTACATATCATTTCTTGTCAGAAGATGAGTTATAGATATAAGATACCCATATTAGGTTAAGGCCTAGGGAAGGGTCTGGTCTGGCCTGGTCTTGGTTATACAGATAGCGTAGAAGTCATTTAGGCTATTAGTCACCTCTGGTCCTGGTTATAGGACCTTGGGAGACTCTCTGGTTATAAAGACAATGTAAGGGTCATTTAAATTGTTAGATATATGTGGTCCTGGTTGTGAGAACATAGGGCACCTAGCTGAAAGAGTCATTTGAATTACTGCCTTTTCCCCATTCTGGTTGTAGGAATTTGATAAGGTCTAGCCTAACAGATAACAGAGATCACTAGGCTGTTAATCAGCTACTAATTCACAGCCTTCTGAATGGAAGAACAGCTATTTCCTTCTTTGAGGAGACACCTCTGTCTCATTAACCTTCCTGGTTTCCCTGAATGTCTATGGGTTCACAGACCTTTGATCTGTGCACCCAACAACTTCTAATGCAGTAACATTTATCATGGGCTGGCATACTGTATGTATTTTGTTCATAACTGCAATATAAATTCAACAAGAGTGGGACTGTTTTCTGTTTTGTAGACTATCTTTACATTGAAGACCGTTAATATTCCCACACTACATGAGTGAGTGTAAATAAATAGACAATAAATAAATAAATAAATAAATAAATAAATAAATAAATAAAGTAGCAGATTTTGAACTTCAGAGCTATTCTATTCTAACAGTAACCTTATAGTATAGATGAATATAATATTGTAGAGATTTTAAAACAATCAAACAAATAACAACAACAAAAAAATAAAAAATATAACTGATGTCCTAAAGCAGTGTGCTGGCATAGGATATTAAAATGGACTCTGCAAAAGTGTAGGCTGTTGACTCTGCCATTAAACCAGGCTTTACTACTTTTTTCTTTTACTTTCAAATGCATTGTGGGCACAGAAGTATATAACCCCGGTTTTGTTCAACAGATAAAGAAATCAAACTTAGATGGAACTAAATATGATTTTTAAAAATTTTCTGCAAGTATGTATTTTGATTTTTCAAAAACCAGTAGATTAAAACCTTGTCCAGCTTCCCATTAGAGAGTAGTTCCTGAAAACTCTATGTCTTATTTCAGTGTTCCTCTAGGATATGTGAAGTGCTTAACAATGCGTCAAGCAGTGCTGTCTGGTCTATCAGCATCTGCTAGTAGACAGCAGAGAGAACTCTTAGTACATTTAGCAGCAGAAAAGTTACAACCAGGCAAAAAGGGATATGACCAGTTTTTGTTAATGTAACAAGCTTGGATCCCTTCTCCTTTTAAACTCTTCTTTGTATTGCAAACTTCCATCCTGTGAAACTTCTTCCTACTTGTGAAGGATATCTCTAAAAGACTGGCTTTGCATGATAAAGAACCTTTTCTCATTTCCTGACTTTCTTTCTGGGAATGTCATTGTCATTCTGATGCAGTGTAAGTTACCTGCCCAAGTCCCTAAGGGTGTTCCCTTCTCTCCTCTCTCAATCTTTCTAGACACCTCCTCTTCTAACCTCTCCAACTTCTCACAATCTCAACCATCTGGAACAATTTCTTATTTTCCTTTGACAAGTGTCAGATCTTACTTAAAATTCCTTAAAACAATATATCTGTATTTAAGCATACATACACACACACACACACACACACGTATATATGTATACGTGTGTGTGTGTGTGTGTGTGTGTGTGATTGTTCTATATAATATTAATTCTATATATATGGCTTTAGGAGCAGTACAAGTCCTGCATCTAACACTCAGAAAGCAGCAGGTGGAAAGACTAAGAGATGGAAATACAGGATGTCTACTGTGAGACAGCTTCTGTTAGAAACAACAGGGAAGCAACACCCATAATGTTTCAAAAACAGGGGTCCTTAAACATGTTATGAACAAGCATGATACAAACAGACATGCTCACATGGACCTCAACCCTAGACAAAAAACTATGGGCAATTAAAGAACATCTAGACCTGGGGAAAATGTTCTTCCCCATGAAAGTGCCTTTTTAGTCATCACTTGAAGTCAAGGTTAAACGATTCAAAATTATCTCCTTGCCATAGACTAAAATCTACCTTCCTTACAAAGATCTCTATAGGTTGGATAAACTAGATGCATGATTTCAGGATCATCTGAATCGTACATACATGTTAGATGTTTCCATATGCGCCTAAAATATAGAACTGCTTTCTGAAATCCTGCTTGGCCCTCCCATCCTACAGATCTTCCTATGTTGGATGACTGAAACTTACCCATGCCCTAAGACATTTCCATGGTGCTTTCTAGGTAAGGGCTCCTTATATACCTCTTGCTGTATTCTACATTTTATCAGGTCCCCTAAACTCTATTTTACTCTAACTTATCATAAGTATGCAAAGACTTCCTGAAAGTGCCTGTGGGACAGAAAACTCCTGATAGAGTTTGTGTGTGGTCCATTTCCGAATGCTCCATATAAAGCAATGTCATGGAAAGTATTTCTGGTTAAATCACATCGGCCCCATACAGACATTAATGGCAGAGTGAAGAATAGATCTGGTCACCTTTGAGGAAGTAATACAACAAAGAAATTGGGAATTTGGGTCCAGTGCTTCTTCTCTTCCTTATGGTCATAGGACTCACATGGTGGCATCAGTTTTACTATTTACACTGCACTATCATGTTGCCGCAGTACTTTTATAATGAGAAATGATGATATGTGAAATTACTATGTAACTAAAGACATACTATTTTTGGGTTAATCTGAAAAAAGGAAGAACTATGTAAATTATTGTTCTCATAAATAATTAATATTAGAATGTTGAACAGGGTTCTGCGTGAGACTGAGTTGAATGTGACTTGATTCTTTCCTTGAGGAAACCCTAATTCTATGACTCTCCAGATCACTGCTTTTTCACTGTAAAAGGTCAAACAGCATTCATACTGGGCATTACCATTGGGCTAAGTGTTGAGTAGTTCATTGGTATTAGCATACAAACATTTTTCAATTTTTATATGTCTATGGGGTAAATAGTCCCATTTTATATGTAAGTTATATAAACTCAGAAATTTTCAAATGACTTGACTAAGGATTCATGAGTACATGAATCTACAATTCAGCTGCAGTGATAGTTAACCTAACTCAATACAGCTAAAGTATTTTCTGAGAACTAAAAACAACAACAAAACAAAAACCAAAACAACCTGACTGTGAAATCACTTGCTGCAGTGCACAATAGTAGGCGTGCTGCCACAGAAGTTTCTTTCTCATTTCCATCTCTGCTCAATGGAAGTGAGAATTGAACTAGATCAACACTGAGAAGCTTAGATTTTAGAAGGGTTTTATACAAAATGGGACTATGTTTGCAAAGTGCCTTCGAAGTTCAAAGCCATAATGAATGTAAGTCTTTGTGCCTTGTTAAATACATATGTATCTGCTTGCTCAACACTCTCAGATAATCAGTTTGAAGAGACCTGACATCTTATGTGAGGGTTCAGTTGTACACGTCCACTTAAATTATTTTCTAAAAAAATAATAATTGTAAGTCTATTAACTTGAATTTTTCTTTTTGAAAATAGATAAAATACTCTGAGAATACATCAGTTCACCAGATAGCCCCTGATGGCCTTCCAGAGAGTTATATCTGGGGTCTATTGGTGTTTGAGTTGATACAGTAGAAGACTGTCATGTTTTCCGTACCTTGTCACAGTCTTTCAGAAATGTTCACATTTGAACGTCAGCATCCGTGCCTGATTTCGGATTTGAAAATTCAGAGTCATGTGATTGCACACAAAGCTCTATGCTCCTTCCTTCAGGCAAGTTTTGTCAGAGTCCCTAGAAACTTTCTATCTCTTCAGCGCACACATGCAGATGTATAAGCTTAGCACGAGTAATCAAAAAGCGCCCAAAGTAGGTGGATGAAATATGAAAATCCAGCCGATCTTCTACATATTTAAAAAAATTATCCATATGTTAAATATGATACAGATAAAGCATCTGGCACCTCAGCTTTGTTCTCACTTTTCATCCAGCTGTTGTGTATCCTGGAAGGACAACCTCATTCTGTGCTTAGAGTTAAAAAAGTAGAAAAATGGCTGACACATGAGCACTGCCAGCCCTCCAGAAAGCATGTCCAACGCTATAGGTTCAGACTTGATTAATATCTGTGACAAAAACAACTTCCACCCGCAATGTCTTTAGCATAGAACTGCTACTTTCAAAGCACATGTTGTAGGACACAGAAACTAATTGGCAGACTGCAAGGAGCACTGTATTCTACTAATTGATAGCCTGGAAGATGTTCCATAGACCCAGGAAATAAAATTCCATGAGATACCCAAATCAATCCCAGCAGCAGAAGTAGTCCAGTGCTATGCTCTCTGGTCGAGTCAACTGGACAAGCCGAAAGGCTTAAAAGTCACTCATGAGGCAAAAGAGTTTCAAGGAAGCTCTCCTCCTGGAGGCTAGTGTTCTCTACCCATACATTAATTTTTCATTCCCGAGTTCCAGTACCACGCTAGTCTAGAGTATGGATCCACGTGCTCTCTTTCAGTATTTTCCTGACATGCTCTGACATGGCTAAAGCCTTCCGCCAGTGTTCCAACAGTCCAAGGGCATCCTTGACCAAGATCAAGGGTTTAGAATTCAGCAAGATTGTAAAAGCTAAGTCACTCCCTTACACAGGAATTTACCATCACTTAGGAAGAAGGAAGTTTCAGACCAAGGGAGAAACCAGAATAGATACTATAGTAGAGTTACACCCATACACACGTATTTACAATGGCCTAAGGGGAAGGTGGACTATACAAGAGACTAAGATAGGAACTGTGGCAAGGACACGAAGCCCTTGACCCTGGCTTCTAAGATTAGTGAATTTTAGGTGGAGCCCTTGTTGATCCCAGCTGTTATCAATGTATTCTATCCTGGGTGGTTCCCGTTAGACCTTTTGTGTTTGCATTCCTCTGTTTTATTTAAGATTCCAGTTACCTCAATTGTACCTTGCGAATATGTCACCCAACTTCCTTATTGTCCTCTGCATAAAAAGTGTGATGCTCGAGTTGTAAAATTACATTCAGATTCCACACAAACTCTCCTGCGTGTGTGTCTGTCTGTCATTCATCCACGCTTTGCCCACCCGCGTCGAGAGACCCCGTTCCACGCAGACACAGGGACCCAAAAGGTCTGCGGCAGTCCAGTATTTAGAACTAAGTCTCATTTGAAAGCACCTTAGAAAATTCTTGATTTCATACAAGTATCATGATTCAGTTACAAATTCATATCCAAAATTAAAGAGCATCACATTTTTAACATTTCACTTCTTACTTATATTTAAATATACTTCTTAAAATATAAGTATTAAAAACAACAATAAAAAAATAAAGTTTTTCTTAGTTTCAACAAGGATCAGTCTTACATACTTAATACTTAAAACACATGAAAATAGTCTATGACAAAGCATTAAGTAAAAATGAAAAGATACAGCAAATATTGTGTTAACTATAAATGCACCACCAAGCCACCATATATGCAACACCCTTGTAAAAGATGTTAAGAAAAACCATGAGCAAAAGCAGGAAGACGTTGTGGGGAAATCACCAGGGAAAAGTACCAAGGGGAAGATGGGCATGAAATTTATAGACAGTCTGTGGGTAGGTTTTCAAAGTGGCATGTGACAGAGCCAAGCACAAATCCTCTTACTTGTTAACAAGATTTGTCCCTGTGCCTGTCAAACATTGCTTTGAAAGTACCTGCTTTTGTGAAAGTTATACTGCTTTTCCCTGCCAGGTTTACTCCTGAGAGATTAATGTATAATCTCTTTAGGACTCGTCTTTTCATTTCTGTGAATATGACAAATTGTTTTGAACACTCTTCATACATACACAGAAGAATATAGGCGCTAAGTGCTTATTGGTACATATTTAAAACCTCAAGAGACACTATTTTCTTTATTGGAAAAAAATGTTCTATCAAAATAATCTGTAGATATACCATTATAATTTTACAATTAATGCATTTGTGCCTTGATACAATAAAGTGATTGTTTTTAACCATAAAAGATCTGGTATCTTCTTTCAACAAGTATTTTACAATTCATTTACCTCTGTGAAATGAAATTCATAAATATGACAGTCATGTTGATGCTATCATTAAAAGACTCAATTCCATGCCTGTGTTCAAACTATAAAATAAAGGAGCTGATATATATATATATATATATATATAAAAGAACATCAGAGCAAAATAGTACATATTTAAAAGTGTGATTATGCAAACCCTCCTATATAAAGAAGAAAACATGAAATCTAGCACTGGTATGTAAGCAAGAATAGGTTTGTTGAATGCATCAGTTTCTAATTAAACTGAAGTAAGATCATTATTTTGATGCAACTGTACTGCAAACATTTGCCAATGTGACTAAAGATTGATAAAGTTCGAAACATATTTTTCAATTTACATGTTAGTTTGATTCCTAGAAATTGGAGGATGTATTAAACAGTATAAAAAGCATATAATTATGGAGCTGGAGAGATGACTCAGCTGTTAAGATTATATATTGTTGTTGCAGAGGATCTAAATTTAGTTTCCAGCCAGACATTGGGATGCTTACAACTGCATGTAACTCTATCTCCCTTCTTTGGAAAATGTGGGTACTTAAGTGCAAACATGCTCAGACCTACACACACACACACACACACACACACACACACACACACACACACACCACATAACTAAAAACAAAATAAAATATAACTTCAGATATAACTTATATATAAAATGGAAGTGGGGTATAAGATTAGATAATGATAAATGGCTGTTACAACTAAATGCATATCTGTCACCTAAGATGCTCAAAATCCCTCAAGCATGAGACAATTGATCTCTCAATGTGTTGGACTTTTCCTGTAATTCACAAATGTAGCTTTCCTTGGACAGTCCAAGTCAGTGGTTGCCCTACATACAACCTATTTCCTAAAAATATGTGGGATAATACATCCCACATATTTATCAAAATCTACACAATGTATCCTGCTTCCCCCATGGAAATGCCCTGTAGTCTTAGAGAGCTGGGAAAAAAAAAACAAAAAAAAAACAAATCCATGTTATCTATGATGTCATAATAATCAGAGACCAAAACCAAAGTTTAAGTCCACATAACTCCTAATATTATGTTTATAAATTCTATGATGAAGGTATTTACAAATGTTTTCGTTCTAACTTTAAACATGTAGAGGTTGAGTACATGTGCTTATCATGTATGGGCTGGGTCATTTGAGTGAAACTGAACCAGGTATCATATATACTAGAAGTCACTATTCAGGTTAAAAAGAAAAATAGACTTTTTAGGAATAACATGCCATATGCATAAAGACTCTAAAAACACACTATATAATGTGTAAAGCATAAATAAAATAAAATGCAGAAAGTATGGGCAGAGGAGAAAAAAACTCGTGAAAGCTTTTGTTTCAGAGGAAAGAATGTTGCCATATGACATGATACGGTACTAGATTTATTATTCCATTTATCCATTTATCCTTAAAACAAACCAACCATAGATATTTACTTTTGAAATATAAAGTTGCTATTTCTGTGAAGCACAGTGTTACAGAACCATGGATTTACGGTTTCACAAGGTATCAGTCACACTTCCATGGCATTTGCTGATATAAATATAAAAGCTTCATTTTAAAGGATAAATAAAGCTACACTATTATCTAAACAGGGTAAAATTTAACATCCTTGTGGTTTGTGGAAATTTTTGATGTGCCTGCTGGCTTTTCAATAAAAATCAATTATGCCTTAAACGCGAGCGGTAGTCAACATACTACAGACTATAAATTCAATTTCATACTCAGAAATATGGATTAGCTGAACTTGATGCCCTTCCATTGATTTCAGAAAGCAAAAGCTGATAAGGTAAATAATAGTAAGAGGCTCTCTGACACTCCACATCAAGTTCCGGATTTCCATATTATTTTTGTAAGAACTTTGCAGTCACCATAATATCCTCCTTGTGAAATATGTATGATGAATAGATATTATATGGATTGCTGATTCATCTCTCCATACAGAATGGATATTTAGCTTTCATAAGTCAAGAAAAGAGCTGCAAAGAAAAAAAAGAATATGCTTATTTCCCTAGGCTCAGCATGATGGGCATGTCAAACAATTGTGAATAAATCCTGTGAGTAATTAGAACATGGATTAAACAGTGAGATTCCTCCCACAAATAAAATTTGTATAAATGCTGGACTCAGGTGTTCTTAAACACATGTTTATGTATATATGCATGCTTATATAGAGTCAGAAAAAGAGAGAGGAAGAGAGGGAAGGGAGAGAGAGAGTGAATATTTAAACACCCAACAAGAAAAATGCAATTGTTCTGCTTATTTAAAAGAATACCTTAAATGGCTAAAAACTCAAAAGGGGCAGAATCTTCATAGGGAAGAGGAATTGATTTGGCACCAAGAATTCTAAGAAATTATGTACAATAGTTTCCAACATAATGGAAAAATCCAGACACGTCTGTAACAATTTCCTTCTTACTTCCTTTAACACACATAGTACTTAGTTTTAGATAGCTGTCCATGTCTACACCAGGAGCAACTCATCACTTAACTAGTCTCTTCTAAGTATGCTTAGTGAATTCAACTTAAATCCCAAGCTCTGAAGATTTCCTCACAGGACTAGTCTCCCCATTCTCCAGGACAAAACTCTGCTTTCTTCACACAAGGATTGCTTGGTCACTTATCCAGCATGAGACAGAAAAACAAAACTACAGTCCTATCAGGTACAAGATGCACATTCTTAAAACAATGATCCCATAGACATCCGAGAAGGCATCACCTTTGAGATTTCATATTCCCATTTTTCATAAAGGTCCTGCTTTAAAAATTTACACTTGAATTTCTCAAGACAGAGGTGACATAATTACAAGAGGCTTCATCATGGACATTATCCATGAAAGTGGCCTGTACAAAATAATGAGACCACAAAGAGAGATAGACCCTGAAGAAACAAACTTCTAATCGTAAACTGTTTCCCGTATTTTCCCATAGGATAACAGTTATTCCTTCCGATTCCTTGTATGATTTCTAGAGAAATCATACAAGAATATTTCAATAATTATTGTGGGCTACTTAAAAAATGTATTCTTAACAAGTAAATTGTTTATTTGAGAAAAATCATAAAAATGACAGAAAAATATGATAATCTCATTCTAGCATTTCAATTTTTAACTAGTTGAACAGAAAAAGGCAAGAAACATTTCCTCTCTGCAACTCCTAGAAATCTCAGGGCATTCCTGCTCACGTATGAATATACTACGTTCCCAGAGCAGGAAATATGGGGGATATCTCCCACCATGGTACTTTCCATTGTATTCAGGAAGACTAGAACTATAAATCCTATTTGTCTTTTATCACAGAGTACTCATATTTCTGTAAAACACAAAGGTTCTGGTACGTATTTACTATAGGAATTCCAAAATTTTAACTTTTAATTTTGAGTGTCTGGAATAAATATCATCTTAGAAACCCATCTAATACAAAAATGGTCCTGCCAACCATTTTGTTCATATGTTGTAATGCAGCTTGAGCACGTGAGGACGAAGCACACATTGTTTATGAAAAACAATTCTTGTAGATACACTTGGAAAGCTGCAAACATTCATAAACAGCTACTCTTTGGGGATAGAGAAAAACTGCCATTAAACAGGTGTTAGAATTTAAATGACATCTCATTAGTGACTCCTTTTTGCAGCTCTGAGACAAATAAAACCTTCATTTAAAAGCATTAGTGCTATTCCTAAGGGTTTCTAGTATCATAATGTTTTGTTTTATGAAGATGTTTAGCTTCTTCCAGCATTCTTGCTTATTTATACAAAATAAACCAATTGCATTTGCAAGTTTATCTGAGTGTGAAGTCAGGGTTGAATCAGATCTCCTCAAGTCATTTCTATTCCTTTGCCCCTCCCTTGTCTACGGCAAGTCCATGCTGCTGTCATACAGCATTTTTAACAAAGGTATATTTGGGCTGCACTTCCTGATAGAGATTTAGTCTTTGTTCACTTGCCCTCAATTAAACAACTTACATTTTCTTGGTGTCAATGCCATTAACTATTTTGCCAATTGCTCTCATAAAATGTTAGGCTGTCTCTATTATTCAATAATTATAGCTGAACATATGTCTACTGAAAACTCACCTGCTAATTTTGAAATCCATCTCCCTAACACTGTATAATTCATTCATAGAGACAAGTATCTGAGGTTACAAAATATGAATCTAAAGAACAGCATTCAGAATGTAAGTCTCAATAAACACTGTGAGATTATAAACAGTCATCGGTTCATAGTTTTGAGAACTCACTGTTCATAATTTTATCCAGCTTTTAATTCTGCTCATTATAATTGACCATTGCACTGTGGAAGCATTTACTAAGGCAAACACTGAGGTTTGATAGTACTTTGTACTTATACAATAATTACTGAGTATAACTGTGATAAATCACAGTTTTGTATTTTGATAACGTAATAATGACTGAATGATATCTGGTGCACAAAGAGTATAAAGTTACAAGGGGACAAAGTCTCTGGAGAAACTATTGAACAAAAAATGCTTGCTAGTGAAAGTCACAGGGAAACAAAGGACAGTATGAGAGATTAGAAGAAGAGGTGACATTTGCATTGCCTGTATGTGCATGTACAAACTTCTGAAAAGTGTGTGGCAGTCAAGACTACACTTAACTGTATGTACAAAGACAAATGATTATAAGTGGTTTTTAGAGATTATGCTAACATAACCTATGTCTTAGTTAGGGTTTCTATTTCTATGAAGAAACATCATGACCAGGTGAATTTTTATAAGGAAAACATTTAAGTGGGATTGGCTTAGAGGTTCAGAGGTTTAGTCTGTTATCATCATGGCAGAAATCATGGCGGTGCACAGGCTGACATAGTGCTGGAGAAAAGAGCCAAGATATGAATACGAATCAGCAGGCAGGCACACTGGCAGGCAAAACGAGAGACACTGGGGCTTGTTTGAGCTTTGCAGATTCCAAATCCCATCCTCCAGTCATACTCTGCCTCCACAAGGTCATCCCTACTCCAACAAGGCCTCACATCAAGTAATGCTACTCTCTGTGAGCCAATGGGAACTATTTTTATTCAAACCACCACAGTCTAGTAACACAACATAGTAAATTAGTGGTTGTAGACTCTCTTCCAATAACTATGTCTTCACTAAGTAGTTAACTAGGTTTACAGTACTAAGCATGATAATCCTTGCTGTTGAGCAGGCTTTCAGTACCACTAAAGAGCTGTTGGTCATGTAGTGGGTTGGCCTGATAGTGCTTGCATTCTAATGCTAAAATTGGGCCTCCAAAACTGGTTGCACCAGAGACGAGAGAGTCTGCACGTAGATGCTAAGTGGCCCTATTCCCAAGTTATGTTTGACTGGTAAATAAAGATTCCAACAGCCAATACCTGAACCGAAGAGCCCTAGGTGGGGTTTAAGTTTTGCTGGCTTTGGTTTGGAGGAGGACCATGAGAGAGGAAGAACGTGCTAGAGAAGAAGCCACCATGGGTTAGGAGTAAAAGAAAACATGGCCCTGAGGGCTGGCCAATTAGAGTTATCAGGAACGTGGTGTGGCTGAACCTTGGGAGGTTCTACCAGCAACTGACCAATGCAGATGTGGATGCTTAGAGCCAACCATCAGACTGAGCTCAGGGACCCTGGTGGGGGAGCTGGGAGAAGGACTGCAGGAGCTGAGGGGGGTTGCAACCCCGTAGGAAGAAGATCATTGGCTCCCCCGACTACCCAGTGCTCCCAGGAACTAGACTCTAACCAAGGAGTGTATGGGGAGGAATCCTTGGCTCCAAATATATATGTAGCAGAGGATGGCTTTGTCTGACACCAATGGGAAAGGAGGTCCTTGGTCCTGTGGAGGTTTGATGCCCCGGGGTAGGGGGATGCTGGAGCAGTGAGGTGAGAGAGACTGAGTGGGTGGGTGGGGGAACACCCTCATACAGGAAAAGGGAGAGGGAGGAGAGAGCAGAGAGGGCAGTTGTGGGATAGAGGTTTGTGGAGGGGTGACCCGGAAGTAGGATATCACTTGTGAGGTAAACGAATGGAATGATTAAGAAAAAAAAGCAGCTCAGATGAAACCTAGTAAGCAATAATTTGAGGTTATCTATAGGAAAGTAGATTCTAATAACATGAAGGGCAGATATTTGCCCACCTCTTGTGCTGTTTAAGGCTTACTGTAATACAAAGGCTATGTGTCTTTTATCCAAATACCAAAAGGGTCCAATTTGCGGTAAAAATCCCGGAATGAGATTAATAATTCCTCAAAAGTCACCTCAAGCCACTACTGCATCCTTAGGGATATTGTACCATCCTTGTTGATGTGGTTCATAGGCATCATAGCTAGATAGAATTATTGGTCATCCCCTTTCTCTGGTGCCTTCACATACTAAAAAGGTAATTCTCCGGGAGGGGGCATTCAGGTCAGTTCCAGCTCTGAAGTCTCTGGCTCCTGTTTCTGAAATGCCTGATATCTTCTACCTCGAGGGCTAACCCTTATGTGAGTTAGGTAAGAATAAACAAGTCAAAGATGTTGGAGCCAAGTCCACGAGGCTTCAGTTGTATGCAAAGGATTTTGAATTATCACCCTGTTCTCACTCAGACATCCAGTAAACAACAAGCAAAGCCCGAAGAAAAGGAATGAACTGAGAGGCAAAGGCTTTGGAGGCACGGAAGCATTTATGTGAACAATCAAGTTTCAGGCTGTAAGAAACAAATAGAAAAAAATGTCTTAGCTAAGATCAGTTTATATTGTAAAATGTATAGCCTGTGACCTAATCATTAGAACACTATTATAAGATAACTAACAGCAGAATACTGATGTGGTTACTGTTTGTTTGTTTGTTTTTGTTTTGTTTTGACATTAAAAAAAAAGCTGCCCTTTGACTAAAATGCACATGAATGCTTCCTTATTGGTTGGATTTACTCTTGTTCTCATCCAGGAAATGAATTAAGGCTTTATGAGGAAGGATGAAATCAAAGGCGAAAGAAAGAATAGTATGCAATAAGATGTTTGGGCACCCATAACCTTTGAGTAATTTTGTGGTTTTCCTCTGTTAAACCCATCTTTTCCCAACACTAATTCACAAGTACACCTATCATGGTCATATATATTTTTATGTTAGTTCAGCTGAATATTATATATAACAGTCACTTGTCTCTTGCTCAGAATAAATGTGACAGACTTAGCAATACTAAGTTTTAAAGTGATGATAACTCTAATACTCCCTTGGCTTTGTGCATACACACCTTTTCTATGAGTAGCTAGGTCCTCGCAACTGATGACCCAGTGTCTGCTCACTGGACATAGTTCTGCTCTGATTTTTGGAATGCATTCTTACTTAATTTTGGTAGGCAAACTAGAACACCTGGATAGAAGATCATCTTATAAATTCTGTGTTACCTTTTAGTGTTCTGTGCTCTTCCAGGATCTGGATCTATTATTGTTACCCTTTGTCCTGATAATGCTAAAAACCCTGGAAAAGAGAATTGAAATGTATAACCCTAAAGCCAGGAAAGCTCACCCCCAAGCCATGGTCAAAAGTCATTTGTTGTCATCATCCATACATCTGATCCACTCTTTCTCTCATATATGTAGTAAGGAAAACATCAGGCTCACATGAACTGGTTCAAGATTATTCAGTTAGCAGGTATCATGGAAAGGTCTCAATGTGAATCTGATTATCCGTAAATCCATGTTTTCCTTTAATACCATAGGCTCAAGTCACCAACAGTGTCTACCTCACCCAAGCTGCTTTTCAGAGTAATTTGCAAGTCAGCATAATCATCTTTAAAGAAATACAAAATAACCATAATGGAAGCAAAATGGAAGTAATAATGTTACTTGATAGACAACTAATTCACAGACACTGACCTAAGCACAAACCTTCCACTTTATCCAGCTTTCAGAAGTGCTGCTTTGGAAGGAACCAGAAAGCTGCCAATAAAACAAACAAAAACAAGCATGGACTTGTCACCCTTGAGGACAGTCACAAGCAGTGCCAATTTCCTCCATCCTATACCCCTGCAATTTATGTCTCATAATTGTTTTACATATGACCAAATGTATCTTTGAGCATGTTAAGACATTTTTAACATTTTTAAGAGTGTTTGACCCTACTGAAAGTGGAGTTAAGGTGCTTGTAAGATGCCATGAGGCTCTTGAGTATAAACCCTAACCCTAGCCCTGGGCAGGAGCAGGAAGTGATTTTAGCTGCTAACTCGTCTCTTCTGCCAGGACCAAGCGTGTTTCAAATACAGTCATACGTACATAAATCCATGAAAAGTTTCCATATGCCTATACAGCTATCTCACACCTAAGCAAATCGCACCACTGATCTTTCCTGCTTTTCTTGTACAAGGGGAAAGACCCACAACAACTACTAGCACATTGAAAATTATTTGAAATCTTAGGTATAACTAATTTGCAAGCACTGCCCTGCATGCTTGGTGACAAGATTCCTACAGAATTAAAGGGTGTTCTTTCTGCTTAATGGTTGGATTAAAAATAATCCCCTCTAGGTTGGATCAGCCTTTTAAATAATTATTACAACAGAAACATATTTTTTTGTATTTTCAAAATGAGATAATTCTGCATCTCTTTGATTTTAAACACACAGACCTAAAATGACCCAATAATTTGTTTAAAATATGAATGAATGAAACTATAGATAAAAATTAGTAAAAGCAATACATCACTGAATTAAAACTTATCTTTTATCACCTTCAAACTCTTAGTCACAGTCTAGAATCTCTGTGAAAACAGATTTAATAATATTAGTATGGAATTGAATATTTCTTCCAATATACAAAGCACTCATTTTTACCTTTTAGATAAATGGACCCTTCTCATGTTATCTATTTAGTCATTCACAATTATTTAGAAATGTTATGAGAAATTCCCAAGAAGAACAACAATAATCATTTTAGCACCCAATGAATGTGAAATGCTGCATTATATGTTTAATAAATAAGTGTCTGAATTGGTTTCGATTGTCTTATACTCCAGGCTCACAAAGTTCTTAAATATGCGACTTGTATAGAGATCTTTGCATTACATCACAAATCATTACCAACCCATTCCAAGCAGGGTTTTTTGCTTTTCTCCCCCTTTCTTTCTTGCTCTTTTATAAAGGGGGGAAACTGCTTTATATCGACAACCATCTGTGAGCCTGTCTTTCAGGCCATCAAACTCTCCCATCCATTACGGAGCCTTCCTCACCTCCGCTGCATGACAGCACAATAAAGATGACATACTAATTCAATGACTTGTAATTTCGGCTAAACAAAGGCAAGTGCTGCGGCTCCTTCCTTTGTGTTAACAGTGCCATATCGGTGAAGCCAGCTATGCAAACATAGCACTGGGAGGGTTTTATGACAGCAGTTGAATGGGGAGACTAGCTTGGTGTTGCTTTTTATGGTTTTTGGCTCCATAATTTTTGGCTCTGTGCTGCTGGCCATGGCTATTGTGTCTGGATTCTGTGTCAGCAGCAGCTAATTGTTCCAATAATGTTTATCATAGGGATCCACCAGGGAGCTGTATATGTGCAGATAAGCTACAGGGCAATGATACACACTATCTTACTGATCTCTATACACAGTGCTTTTGCTTCATGCCAAAAAGCCTTTTAGTTTCCCAGTCTTAAAAAAAAAAAAAAATAACAGCTTAATCATCGTGCCAACAATAGTGTCTAAGGGGATGTAATCAGGTTCCTCTGATAATCTTAGCAACACATGAAAGTCATGCGCAAAAGCAGTAATTGAAGCAGTTGGTTCATTCTACCACCTGCTGTTGAAGTCACAGGTTAATCTAAATGAGGTCCTCTTTCGATGAAGCAGTATGCAAAGCATTTTTTTATATCATAAATGTGCATTACAGAAGCTTTACAAAATAATAAAGTAACAGTTCATTAAATGAACTGTATGAAGTATCTTAGGCTTGTCCAGCTTCTCCCGCTGCTGTTGGATGGTGAATCCAAGTGCCAATTCTGTCCTCATGTCTATACCCCAAAGCACACTTCAGTTTGCATATGGTTGCAGACAATGGGAGTTCCTGAGACAGATGCCCAAATGTAACTAAACGTCAGGCAATCAGGGAGTCAGCTGCAGGAAAGTGAAACATTTTTCTTTGTCTGCTTTTGATGCTATTTCCCCCAAGATTACTAAATAGAATGTTGACAATGTAAAATAGCCTGAGAATTGAAAATTAAGCAGCTTGCCATAGACTGCATTAGCCCATGTGCACAGGATGAATTTTCTAATTAAACTTTGAACACCTGATTGCCATTAAAATATTTTCTTAAATAGTTTCAACTAGTCTTCATCTTCCTTGCAAACCTCAAAGGTTATGCAGTATTCTGTTCTTCTAATGGACAATTTCTTTACAAAAATAAAGATTTTAAAATTGTGGAAAGTTAAATAAGATTCTAATGAAAAAAATTTAATATAAAAGAAATTCCACTTTCATTAATTGCAAAGTCTTATTTTAAGTAATTTCACTAAAACCAGTAACTGTCATTTATGGAGCATTGATTCAGCACTGGGTGCTAAAATAGGCAACATGATCTCATATAGGACTCAGTGGTCCTTAGAAATTGTAATGACATCTAGAAAAACCGAATAAAATAACACTCCGAGAGAGGCTGCCACTCTATGAGTGAGGAATCACAAAGCTAGAAGAGAAAACCACCCCATCTGAGTTCAAAGCACACACATTTCCTACCAAACTAAGACAATGTATTTCATTTAGTGTAAAAGAAGGTTGAAAACAATGTTGTTTGTATGAGGGCCATGCAGGCCACAACTGCAGTTGCACCCCTCCCAAGACTAAAGGAAGAAAGTCTCGGAGGCTTGCCTGTAAACGCCAGTCTCAGACAGAAATAACAACAGCAAATTTGAATCAGTAATTCAGTAGTAACTCATGATAAACATAAACTGACATACGCATAAATTAAGTAATGTGTGGGGCATATGGTTGAAAAATACTGTTATAAAACCAGACACGTTTTATAGTTTTGTGTGTTTTTAATTTCTTGTGTGTTGGTGTGTATATGTGTACATATGCACCTGTATATGCCATGGAACATGTGTGGAGACACTTTGTGGGCGTCTGTTCTCTCCATGTCGGTCCCAAGATCACACTCAAGTTGTTCATCAACCTTGGCGAGAAGCTCTCTTGCCCACTGAGCCATCTTGGCATAGTTTTGTTGGGTTTTGTCTGTTTGTTGTTTGCTTGTTTTATATAATGGATAAAATAGTGTTTCTTTAACCTAGATTGATACAAGATGGCAATAAGCAATAAACACAGTGAATATGAAATTAAAGAAACATGTGATGGCTAACCTTGGTTGTAAACTTGAGTAAATCTGTAATCAACTAAACCAAGGAGCTGGCGCTATGATGAGGGATTTTTCTTGATTGGATTATTAGAGGTGGAAGGACTCACCCTAATAGGGGCCACATGTTTGGTGGCAGCCCTCATGAAAGGACATGGAAGGAAGCTTTCTTCCTGATTGCTCTTTGTCTCCTTGACAAGTTCATGCTTTCCGAGTATTCCTTCCCAGATATTAAAACCTGCTTGCTCAGGGTCCTGATGTAAATCCAAGACTAGCTTCTCTGCAGGAATTCCCTGGGACCCCAGCACCAGGCTGAGATTCTGCGACATACATCCTCAATGACAAAACAGTTTCTGGATTCTTCCCATTGTTGTCAGGAGACACTTGTTGGATTTTCTGAATCACAATGGATAAGACACTCTAGTATATTTATAGATAGAGACGTAAATGAAAGTTATAAAATGAGATAGATATAGGTATGAGCATATACATCTATTATTTCTGTCCCTTTAGAGATCTCTGGTTAATACAGTACCAAATCAATATGTTAAAAAATTAATCGATGAGTAAATTACAAATAATAAATGAAACCATATCAGTAAGCGTGTTTAGGGAGGCTTAATTGTTTCAGATACCGTGCTTTCCTGCACATTCCATAACAGTCTTTAAAGTTTGGAATTATTCTCATCCTTCAAGTGAGGGATTTGTGGCTATGAGACTTTGTATATTTATTTATGATGACATAATAGGAAAGGAAGAAACATGTGGATTTGAGCACAAGATAATCTAACTCCTTACAGAAATTCTCTAAACCAATTAATAATGTGTTTTGAAAATTAAAATTCTTCTAATTGTCAATAGTTTTTTATATTGTTTGCAAGGATAGAAAATCTGAATTTATAGGAGTTCGCAGAAGAATTGCTATCAACTGAATAATAATATCTTATTTTGCCAAGTGTTAATCTTTCCTAACAGCAAGGATTATTAAGAAAACAACACCCTGGTATTGTTGAGATCTTTGGAACAGATTGTACTTAAATTTGTCTTAATAATTTTATGTGAAATCTGGACGAGCTGGTGAGGTGATACTTAAAGATGCATTTAGCATAGGTTTGCTGTAATAATAGAATGTAACATTTTCTAGAATATTTTTCATTGTAATGTATCAAAGTGTACAGATGCTTTCAATTCATTGTCTCTAGCCTTCAGTACCATATCAATGGTAGTAGCATGATATATACATTATTATTAATACATGACTGATAAAAGTTCCTGATGAAATTAAGTTTGAAAGAAATAAAAAGCAACAAGCAGAGGAGAGACCCATTGGTTTTATTATTATTTAATGTATTTAGTTTTATTTGATTGTGTTTATTGTAACTGGATCCTTGTGTAAAGTCCAGAGACATTTTTCAAGAGTTGATACAATTGGTTATAATACAGAATTTATCAGCGAGGTGTTAATTTTATATAACTAATCCATGGAACAAGACTCAGCTTTTTCAATCATTCATTATCTGGTTTGTTCAACTCTATTGTTACCAGAATAATATACTTAACAGAATTAATAAAATGACAATATCCTTTTTTAACTATTTTCTGTTTATAAGAAAATATACTAATTTTTAAAAACCCTACTGTACTATCAGAATTTCTAGTTTCTAGGTCATCATGCAAAGTCTAACAATTACAAATTTGATAGTCTGAAAAATCAACAATTCTTGGAATTAACAGAAAAGGGTGGTCATAGGTCAAACATCTATTATCAAAACTGAAGAGAAAAAATTTGTCTATAGAAGGCTCTCTCATCCTTATAAGAAGAAATGTGTACAGAGCTACATGACTAATCCAAAGACCTTCTGGGTCTGTGTGATCTGGCTGCATACAGACATACCCTCAGTACACATTTTTTTCCCTTTTGATTCAGATAATTTTAGGAATAAAGGGTTTTTTAATTTTATTTTATTTCATTTTATTTATTAGATATTAACTTTATTTATATTTCAAATGTTGTTGCCTTTCCTGGTTTCCTTTCTGAAAACTGCCTATCTGCTCCCCCCTCCTCCTGCTCACCAACCCACCCACTCCTACTTCCTGGCCCTGGCATTCCCTTACACTGGGGCATAGAGCCTTCACAGAACCAAAGGCCTCTCCTCCCATTGATGACTGGCTCGGCCATCCTCTGCTAGGTATGCAGCTGGAACCATAAGTCCCACCATGTATACTCTTTGGTTGGTGATTTCATTTTTGGGAGCTCTGGAGGTACTAGTTAGTTCATATTGTTGTCCCTCCTATGGGACTGCAAACCCCTTCAGCTTCTTGGGTCCTTCGTCTAGCTCCTTCATTGGGAACCCTGTGCTCAGTCCAATGGATGTCTTCGAGGATCCTCCTCTGTATTTGTCAGGAACTGGTGGAGCCTCTCTGGAGACAGCTATAACATGTTCCTGTCAGTAAGTACTTGTTGGCATCCACATAAAATGTCTGGGTTTAGAGATTATATATGGGATCGATCCCCAGGTGGGGCAGTTTCTGGATGGTCATTCCTTCAATCTCTGCTCTACACTTTGAATCTGTAACTCCTTCCATGGTTATTTGTTCCCTCTTCTAAGAAGGATCAAAGAATCTACACTTTGGTCTTCCTTCTTCTTCAGTTTCATGTGGTATGTGAATTATATCTTGGGTATTCAGAACTTCTGGGATAATATCCACTTATCAGTGAGTGCATATCATGTGTTTTCTTTTGTGATTGGGTTACCTCACTCAGGATGGTATCTTCTAGTTCCATCTATTTGCCTAAGAATTTCATAAATTCATTGTTTTTAATAGCTGAGTAGTACTTCATTGTGTAAATGTACCACATTTTCTGTATCCATGCAATCCCTATCAAAATTCCAACTGAATTCTTCAGAGTTAGAAAGAACAATTTGCAAATTCAACCGGAATAACAAAAAAACAAAACCAAAACCAAACCAAATCAAAACAAACAAACAAACAAACAAAAATCTAGGATAGCAAAAATTATTCTCAGCAATAAAGTAACTTCTTGTTGAATCACCATCCCTGACCTCAAGCTGTACTACAGAGCAATAGTGATAAAAAACAAACAAACAAGCAAACAAAACTGCATGGTATTGCTACAATGACAGGCAGGTAGATCATTGGAATAGAATTGAAGACCCAGGAATGAACCCACATACCTCTGACCACTTGATCTCTGATAAAGGAGCTAAAACCATCCAGTGGATAAAAGACAGCATTTTCAACAAATGGTGCTGGCACAACTGGTGGTTATCATGTAGAAGAATGCAAATTGATCCATTCTTATCTCCTTTTACAAAGCTCAAGTCCAAGTGGATTAAGGACCTCCACATAAAACCAGATACACTGAAACTAATGGAAGAGAAAGTGGGGAAGAGCCTCGAGCACATGGGCACAGGGGAAAATTTCCTGAACAGAATATCAATAGCCTATGCTCTAAGATCAAGAATTAACAAATGGGATCTCATGAAATTGCAAAGCCTCTGTAAGGCAAAGGGCACTTTCAATAGGACAAAATGGCAACCAACAGATTGGGAAGAGATCTTTACCAATTCTACATCCGATAGAGGGCTAATATCCAATACATACAAAAACTCAAGAAGTTAGACTCCAGAGATCCAAATAACTCTATAAAAATGGGGTACAGAGCTAATCAAAGATTTCTCAACTGAGGAATACCAAATGGTTCAGTTCACATCTTTAATACTTCTGGCTGAAATACACATATACCTTTAATCTCTCTGCCTAGAACAAAGACATACCTTTAAACTCAAATTTATTTTGTAGAAAGAAGCAACCATGTTTGAAAGTGATATCTAAATGAGTGGCAGACAAAGTAAAAAATCAGAGAGATTTGACAGACTGAATTAGAAATAGGATAAGCCCAACTCTCAGACATGAAGGAGAGGCTCCATAAGAGCAAAACAGAGTGAGTCACGGACAGAAGTCAGTTCAGTGAGTGCAGTTCAGTTGAGTGCAGTCCAAAGCAGTTCTGAACAGTTCAGTGGAATGCAGTTGAGTCAAGTGAGTTTTTCCAGTTCTTCTCAGTTCCTGCAGTCAGTGAAGTTCAGTTTGTGTAATTCAGAGGCAGTTTTTCCAAACAGAGAAATTCAGTGAGAAGCCTAGAGAAGTCGGTTTGAATCAGTCCAGCTTGGAGAGGAGTTTGAGCCAGGACAGCTGATTTGAACCAGCCAGTCAGAATTCAGAAAGAGTTAGAAAGGGAGAGTTTATGCATCAGTAAGCCTCTGAGATGACAATTATACCTGGTGAGTAAAACTTATTTTACTAATGTGTGTCTCTGTGTGTATTTAGTTCTGGTGAGAAATTAAGTGTTAATTTGAAGATATTTTTTGCTCACAAGACTAAAAGCTAAACCTCAATGGGTTCTGTATTCTAGCACAACTGGTTTAGGAATTTCTGATGAGGGGCACTAAGAGAATGGAGAAGAGCTAGCGCATGGAGACTTAGACAAGCAGCTGGAATCATGTATGGACTCTGATGGAGAAGGTGCTGGAGTTTGGAGGCTCACCATGTATATTACACACAACTGAAAAAAAGAGGTGGTTTATTTCATTTAGCTGAACAAAAAGGCAGGGTTTATGGTATACACCTGAATCAAGGGTGCAGGTTGACCAAGCCTTGTAAAGGTACTCTCTACAGGAGATCAGTCCTTAGTTTATAAATATCTAAGGGCAAAAAAGCTATGATGGACATTTTCTGCTCACACTGAAAACAGGTAGACACTAACAACAGCTCTGTGATCCCTATGAGCTACACCTCAGTGGAAAGCTTTACCAATGACCCATGTGTCTAAGGCTTTGCTCCTTCATATGCCTGGCTCATGTCAATGAAATACATTTGCTCATGCTTTGCGTCCTCAGGGATTTCTCCGTTCCCACAAAGGGACAACCAGCCAGTCTTGTGATAGAGCAAAGAACATGTTTATGGTTGTTTGTTTGTTTGTTTGTTTGTTTGTTTTGTCTCCAAAAATTCCACCATGTCTTTTGGTAGAATATTCCTCATATTACTGTAACAAGAAAAATTACCAAGGTTAAGAAGGTCAAGGCATAACTTTTAAGGAGCCAATATCCATAACAATAATTATAAACAAGGAGCTAGAGAGATGGCTCAGTGTTTTGACTGCTATTTCAGGTGACTCAGATTCAATTCCCAGCCACACATGGCAGCTAAGAACTGCTGTAACTCCAGTTCTAAGGGATCTGGTTTTGTCCTTTTGGGCAGCAGAAGTACAACCGGTACGCATACATATACCGGTAAAATACTCATTCACAGAAGATAAACTAACAGAATATTGTTTTTTTACTCCATAATTATACACAAGAGCAACAATACAGCAAACAAATCTTAGAGTGCACATTTCTAGCAAACTGAACTGCAATCTATAGATTATTTCACCCAACAATAGCAGATGTACCTTTCTCAGGACCAATAGAAACTTTATTAAGATAGATCACACTCTAGCTTATACAACAATGGTAAACAATTTTAAAAGGTAAAACTTTCACTGTTTGCACTTTTGGAGTGCATGCTATTAAACTAGAAATTAGCAATAAAAAATCCTCAAAAACTTATGGGACAAACAGCAATGTTCTAATAAAACACAATTGTAAGAGAAGAAAACTCAATAGAACTCCAAAATTATTTCAAACTAAATGCAATAAAGGCATTAGCTATCAAGTTTTTTGACATATAATTAAAATGAGGCTTAGAAATATATTTATAGTGTTGAATAAATATAAGAAAAATTCTACTCACATAGAATCTTTCAATTTAGGAACTTTAGCAAAAGAAGCAATGAAAACATGTGGCCATTATCACCACCAATATGCAGCAAAAGGCAACTG
Organism: Mus musculus; assembly: GCF_000001635.26. Lineage (NCBI taxonomy): Eukaryota > Metazoa > Chordata > Mammalia > Rodentia > Muridae > Mus > Mus musculus. The sequence continues at coordinate 23,644,320 of NC_000070.6, forward strand.
AGTTAAAAAATGAAATAATTGTGAAGAATGAAAAAAAACTGGTATATAGAAATATAGATCAAATTATAACTCTATGTAATCCAAGACCAAAGCAAAACAAAAAGACATGAATTATCAAGTTCAAAAATGAGAGAGCATCAACACAAACTTCATGGACATAAAAGAACAACACATAAAAATTATGAGGAGCTCTATGTCCACATACTTAGTAGTCTAATAAAATTAATCAATTCTTTCAAAAGCAAAAAAAAAAAAATCTGCTAAAGTATATACCTGAAGAAGTAGAAACTCTTAATAGGCCCAATGCTCTTAAAATTAAATGAGTAAAAACATTCCAAAAAAGTAAAAAGTAAAATGTAAGCTCCCATTACTTTTATAGTAATGTCTACCAAATGTTTAAAGAAAAAGTATATAAATTCTTTTCTCTCTCTGCCACAATACAGAATCAAATGGTATATGACTTAACAAATTCTAATACCACTATTATCCTAATACCAAAACATAGTAAAAGATACTACATGAAAACTATAGACCAATATATTTAATAAATGAACACACAAAAATCCACAAAAAATAATAACTCGAAATGATCAACATAGTATTTGAAAAAAGAATCATTTTGTAAATTTTTTATTGGATATTTTCTTTATTTACATTTCAAGTGTTATTCCCTTTTCTGGATTCCCTTCCAGAGACCCCCTATCCTATTGTACCTCCCCCTGCTTCTATGAGTGTACTCCCCCACCCACCTACCCACTCTTGCCTCCCTGCCCTAGCATTCCCCTACACTGGGGCATTGAGCCTTCTCAAGACCAAGGGCCTCTCCTCCTATTGATGTCCAATAAGGCCACCATCTGCTACATATGCAACTGAAGTCATGGGTCACTCCATGGGTACTCTTTGGTTTGTAGTTTAGTCCCTGAGAGCTCTAGGGTGGGGGTGGGGGTCTGATTGGTTGATATTGTTGTTCTTCCTTCCTATGGGATGCAAACCTCTTCTGCTCTTTCAGTCGTTTCTCTAGCTCTTCCATTGGGGACCCTGTGCTCAGTCCAAAGGTTGGTTGTGAGCATCCACCTCTGTATTTGTTATGCTCTGGCAGAGCTTCTCAGGAGACAGCTATAAAAGGCTCTTGTCAGCAAGCTCTTCTTGGCATCTGCAATAGCATCCAGGCTTGATGGCTGTATCTGGGATGGATCCCCAGGTGGGGCAGTCTCTGGATGGCCTTTCCTTCAGTCCCTGTTCCACACTTTGTCTCCATATTTCCTCCCGTGAGTATTTTGTTCCCCCTTCTAAGAAGGACCGAAGCATCCACACTTTGGTCTTGCTTCGTCTTGAGCTTTGTGTGAATTGTATATTTGGTATTCTGAGAAAAAGAATCATTTTTAAACAAATGAAACATATCCCAAATAAGCAAAGATCTATTAATAGACCTGATCACATCAACAATCCAAAGAAGAAGAAAAAATATGATCATATTGAAGGATGCATGAAACAATTGACAAAATATAGAATCCATTTTGTAAAAATATACACAGCAAGGGCACAGGGTAACTCAGTTGTTAAGAGGACTTGGGCTCTATCAGAGGACCTGGTTTCAGATCTAGCACCCTCAAGTGAGTTCACAGCACTTGAAGTTACACTCCAAGGTTTCTAACACTCTCTTCTCTACTCTGTGGGCAATATATACATGCAGTGCATATACATTCAAACAGGTACACACACACATATACATAAATAAAATTAATACAGTATTTTCAATATTATACCTCAAAATATCAAAAATAAAAGGAATGGCATCAAGTTGATGTAAGAAATCTTTAAGATCATATGCATGGCTAACACTCTTTTTTGAGATTTATTTTATTTTATTTTATATGTATGAGTGTTTTGCCTTCATGAATACAAGTATACTTCAAACAAGCCTGGTGCCTGGGAAGGACAAAAATATTATCAAATCAGCTGGAACTGGAGTTATGAACAGTTTTGAACCACTATGTAGGTGCTAGTAAGCAAGTCTCAGTCTCCTACAAGAGTATTCAATGCTCTTAACTTCTGAGCTATTTCTTTATCCCACTAACATTTTTTTTTTTTGTTATTTTTTTTTCCATTTTTTATTAGGTATTTAGCTCATTTACATTTCCAATGCTATACCAAAAGTCCCCCTTACCCACCCACCCCCACTCCCCTACCCACCCACTCCCCCCCTTTGGCCCTGGCGTTCCCCTGTACTGGGGCACACAAAGTCTGCGTGTCCAATGGGCCTCTCTTTCCAGTGATGGCCGACTAGGCCATCTTTTGATACATATGCAGCTAGAGTCAAGAGCTCAGGGGTACTGGTTAGTTCATAATGTTGTTCCACCTATAGGGTTGAAGATCCCTTTAGCTCCTTGGGTACTTTCTCTAGCTCCTCCATTGGGAGCCCTGTGATCCATCCATTAGCTGACTGTGAGCATCCACTTCTGTGTTTGCTAGGCCCCGGCATAGTCTCACAAGAGACAGCTACATCTGGGTCCTTTCGATAAAATCTTGCTAGTATATGCAATGGTGTCAGCGTTTGGATGCTGATTATGGGGTGGATCCCTGGATATGGCAGTCTCTACATGGTCCATCCTTTCATCTCAGCTCCAAACTTTGTTTCTGTAACTCCTTCCATGGGTGTTTTGTTCCCACTTCTAAGGAGGGGCATAGTGTCCACACTTCAGTCTTCATTTTTCTTGAGTTTCATGTGTTTAGGAAATTGTATCTTATATCGTGGGTATCCTAGGTTTTGGGCTAGTATCCACTTATCAGTGAGTACATATTGTGTGAGTTCCTTTGTGATTGTGTTACCTCACTCAGGATGATGCTCTCCAGGTCCATCCATTTGGCTAGGAATTTCATAAATTCATTCTTTTTAATAGCTGAGTAGTACTCCATTGTGTAGATGTACCACATTTTCTGTATCCATTCCTCTGTTGAGGGGCATCTGGGTTCTTTCCAGTTTCTGGCTATTATAAATAAGGCTGCTATGAACATAGTGGAGCATGTGTCCTTCTTACCAGTTGGGGCTTCTTCTGGATATATGCCCAGGAGAGGTATTGCTGGATCCTCCGGTAGTACTATGTCCAATTTTCTGAGGAACCGCCAGACTGATTTCCAGAGTGGTTGTACAAGCCTGCAATCCCACCAACAATGGAGGAGTGTTCCTCTTTCTCCACATCCTCGCCAGCATCTGCTGTCACCTGAATTTTTGATCTTAGCCATTCTCACTGGTGTGAGGTGGAATCTCAGGGTTGTTTTGATTTGCATTTCCCTGATGATTAAGGATGTTGAACATTTTTTCAGGTGCTTCTCTGCCATTCGGTATTCCTCAGGTGAGAATTCTTTGTTCAGTTCTGAGCCCCAATTTTAAGGGGGTTATTTGATTTTCTGAGGTCCACCTTCTTGAGTTCTTTATATATGTTGGATATTAGTCCCCTATCTGATTTAGGATAGGTAAAGATCCTTTCCCAGTCTGTTGGTGGTCTTTTTGTCTTATAGACAGTGTCTTTTGACTTGCAGAAACTTTGGAGTTTCATTAGGTCCCATTTGTCAATTCTCGATCTTACAGCACAAGCCATTGCTGTTCTGTTCAGGAATTTTTCCCCTGTGCCCATATCTTCAAGGCTTTTCCCCACTTTCTCCTCTATAAGTTTCAGTGTCTCTGGTTTTATGTGAAGTTCCTTGATCCACTTAGATTTGACCTTAGTACAAGGAGATAAGTATGGATCGATTCGCATTCTTCTACATGATAACAACCAGTTGTGCCAGCACCAATTGTTGAAAATGCTGTCTTTCTTCCACTGGATGGTTTTGGCTCCCTTGTCGAAGATCAAGTGACCATAGGTGTGTGGGTTCATTTCTGGGTCTTCAATTCTATTCCATTGGTCCACTTGTCTGTCTCTATACCAGTACCATGCAGTTTTTATCACAATTGCTCTGTAGTAAAGCTTTAGGTCAGGCATGGTGATTCCACCAGAGGTTCTTTTATCCTTGAGAAGAGTTTTTGCTATCCTCGGTTTTTTGTTATTCCAGATGAATTTGCAAATTGCTCCTTCTAATTCGTTGAAGAATTGAGTTGGAATTTTAATGGGGATTGCATTGAATCTGTAGATTGCTTTTGGCAAGATAGCCATTTTTACAATGTTGGTCCTGCCAATCCATGAGCATGGGAGATCTTTCCATCTTCTGAGATCTTCTTTAATTTCTTTCTTCAGGGACTTGAAGTTTTTATCATACAGATCTTTCACTTCCTTCGTTAGAGTCACGCCGAGATATTTTATATTATTTGTGGCTATTGAGAAGGGTGTTGTTTCCCTAATTTCTTTCTCAGCCTGTTTATTCTTTGTGTAGAGAAAGGCCATTGACTTGTTTGAGTTAATTTTATATCCAGCTACTTCACCGAAGCTGTTTATCAGGTTTAGGAGTTCTCTGTTGGAATTTTTAGGGTCACTTATATATACTATCATATCATCTGCAAAAAGTGATATTTTGACTTCCTCTTTTCCAATTTGTATCCCCTTGATCTCCTTTTGTTGTCGAATTGCTCTGGCTAATACTTCAAGTACTATGTTGAAAAGGTAGGGAGAAAGTGGGCAGCCTTGTCTAGTCCCTGATTTTAGTGGGATTGCTTCCAGCTTCTCTCCATTTACTTTGATGTTGGCTACTGGTTTGCTGTAGATTGCTTTTATCATGTTTAGGTATTGGCCTTGAATTCCTGATCTTTCCAGAACTTTTATCATGAATGGGTGTTGGATCTTGTCAAATGCTTTTTCTGCATCTAACGAGATGATCATGTGGTTTTTGTCTTTGAGTTTGTTTATATAATGGATTACATTGATGGATTTTCGTATATTAAACCATCCCTGCATCCCTGGAATAAAACCTACTTGGTCAGGATGGATGATTGCTTTAATGTGTTCTTGGATTCGGTTAGCGAGAATTTTATTAAGGATTTTTGCATCGATGTTCATAAGAGAAATTGGTCTGAAGTTCTCTATCTTTGTTGGATCTTTCTGTGGTTTAGGTATCAGAGTAATAGTGGCTTCATAAAATGAGTTGGGTAGAATACCTTCTACTTCTATCTTGTGAAAAAGTTTGTGCAGAACTGGAGTTAGATCTTCTTTGAAGGTCTGATAGAACTCTGCACTAAACCCGTCTGGTCCTGGGCTTTTTTTGGCTGGGAGACTATTAATAACTGCTTCTATTTCTTTAGGGGATATGGGACTGTTTAGAAGGTCAACTTGATCCTGATTCAACTTTGGTACCTGGTATCTGTCCAGAAATTTGTCCATTTCGTCCAGGTTTTCCAGTTTTGTTGAGTATAGCCTTTTGTAGAAGGATCTGATGGTGTTTTGGATTTCTTCAGGATCTGTTGTTATGTCTCCCTTTTCATTTCTGATTTTGTTAATTAGGATTTTGTCCCTGTGCCCTTTAGTGAGTCTAGCTAAGGGTTTATCTATCTTGTTGATTTTCTCAAAGAACCAACTCCTCGTTTGGTTAATTCTTTGAATAGTTCTTCTTGTTTCCACTTGGTTGATTTCACCCCTGAGTTTGATTATTTCCTGCCGTCTACTCCTCTTGGGTGAATTTGCTTCCTTTTTTTCTAGAGCTTTTAGATGTGTTGTCAAGCTGCTAGTATGTGCTCTCTCCCGTTTTTTCTTGAAGGCACTCATAGCTATGAGTTTCCCTCTTAGAAATGCTTTCATTGTGTCCCAAAGGTTTGGGTACGTTGTGGCTTCATTTTCATTAAACTCTAAAAAGTCTTTAATTTCTTTCTTTATTCCTTCCTTGACCAAGGTATCATTGAGAAGAGTGTTGTTCAGTTTCCATGTGAATGTTGGCTTTCTGTTATTTATTTTGTTATTGAAGATCAGCCTTAGTGCATGGTGATCTGATAGGATACATGGGACAATTTCAATATTTTTGAATCTGTTGAGGCCTGATTTGTGACCTATTATGTGGTCAATTTTGGAGAAGGTACCATGAGGTGCTGAGAAGAAGGTATATCCTTTTGTTTTAGGATAAAATGTTCTGTAGATATCTGTCAGATCCATTTGTTTCATCACTTCTGTTAGTTTCAGTGTGTCCCTGTTTAGTTTCTGTTTCCATGATCTGTCCATTGGTGAAAGTGGTGTGTTGAAGTCTCCCACTATTATTGTGTGAGGCGCAATGTGTGCTTTGAGCTTTACTAAAGTTTCTTTAGTGAATGTGGCTGCTCTTGTATTTGGAGCATAGATATTCAGAATTGAGAGTTCCTCTTGGAGGATTTTACCTTTGATGAGAATGAAGTGTCCCTCCTTGTCTTTTTTGATGACTTTGGGTTGGAAGTCAATCTTATCAGATATTAGGATGGCTACTCCTGCTTGTTTCTTCATACCATTTGCTTGGAAAATTGTTTTCCAGCCTTTCATTCTGAGGTAGTGTCTATCTTTTTCTCTGAGATGAGTTTCCTGTAAGCAGCAAAATGTTGGGTCTTGTTTGTGTAGCCAGTTTGTTAGTCTATGTCTTTTTATTGGCGAGTTGAGACCATTGATGTTAAGAGATATTAAGGAAAAGTAATTGTTGCTTCCTGTTATTTTAGTTGTTAAAGGTGGCATTCTGTTCTTGTGGCTGTCTTCTTTTAGGTTTGTTGAGGGATTACCTTCTTGTTTTTTCTAGGGCATTGTTCCCGTTCTTGTATTGGTTTTTTTCTGTTATTATCCTTTGAAGGGCTGGATTCGTGGAGAGATAATGCGTGAATTTGGTTTTGTCGTGGAATACTTTGGTTTCTCCCTCTATGATAATTGAGAGTTTGGCTGGGTATAGTAGCCTGGGCTGCAGTTTGTGTTCTCTTAGTGTCTGTATAACATCTGTCCAGGCTCTTCTGGCTTTCATAGTCTCTGGTGAAAAATCTGGTGTAATTCTGATAGGCTTGCCTTTATATGTTACTTGACCTTTTTCCCTTACTGCTTTTAGTATTCTATCTTTATTTAGTGCATTTGATGTTCTGATTATTATGTGTCGGGAGGAATTTCTTTTCTGGTCCAGTCTTTTTGGAGTTCTGTAGGTTTCTTGTATGTTCATATGCATCTCATTCTTTAGATTTGGGAAGTTTTCTTCAATAATTTTGTTGAAGATGTTTGCTGGACCTTTGAGTTGAAAATCTTCATTCTCATCCACTCCTATTATCCGTACGTTTGGTCTTCTTATTGTGTCCTGGATTTCCTGGATATTTTGAGTTAGGATCTTTTTGCATTTTCCATTTTCTTTGATTGTTGTGCCGATGTTCTCTATGGAATCTTCTGCACCTGAGATTCTCTCTTCCATCTCTTGTATTCTGTTGCTGATGCTCAAATCTATGGTTCCAGATTTCTTTCCTAGGGTTTCTATCTCTAGTGTTGCCTCGCTTTGAGTTTTCTTTATTGTGTCTACTTCCCTTTTTAGGTCTAGTATGGTTTTGTTCATTTCCGTCACCTGTTTGTATGTTTTTTCCTCTTTTTCTGTAAGGACTTCTACCTGTTTGATTGTGTTTTCCTGTTTTTCTTTAAGGACTTGTAACTCTTTAGCAGTGTTCTCCTGTATTTCTTTAAGTGATTTATTAAAGTCCTTCTTGATGTCCTCTACCATCATCATGAGATATGCTTTTAAATCTAGGTCTAGGTTCTCAGGTGTGTTGGGGTTCCCTGGACTGGGCGAAGTGGGTGTGCTGGGTTCTGGTGATGGTGAGTGGTCTTGGTTCCTGTTAGTAAGATTCCTCCGTTTACCTTTCGCCATCTGGTAATCTCTGGAGTTAGTAGTTATAGTTGACTCTGTTTAGAGATTGTTCTTCTGGTGATTCTGTTACTGTCTATCAGCAGACCTGGGAGACAGATTCTCTCCTCTGAGTTTCAGTGCTCAGAGCACTCTCTGCTGGCAAGCTCTCTTACAGGGAAGGTGCGCAGATATCTTGTATTTGGACCTCCTCCTGGCCGAAGAAGAAGGCCCAAAACAGGACCTTTCTCAGACACTGTGTTGCTTTGGCAGTTCCCAGGTGGTACAGACTCTCACCTAAGCAGACTAAATTCCTAAGTTCCTTGGAGTCCCGGGACCAAGATGGGACCGCTGCTGCTGTGGCTTAGGCCGCCTCCCCAGCCGGGCGGGCACCTGTCCTCCGGTCCAGACGGTGGCCGGCTGTTCCCGGCCCACAAAGGGTGCTGCCTCAGCCCCTCTGTGCTTCTGCCTGTTCCAGAAGCTGTCAGGTTCTCTGGCGCACCCTCTCACCTGTTCAGACTAATTTCCTAAGTTCGGCGGGTCCCGGACCAAGATGGCGACCGCTGCTGCTGTGGCTTAGGCCGCCTCCCCAGCCGGGTGGGCACCTGTCCTCTGGTCCGGAAGGTGGCCGGCTGTCCCCGGCCCACACAGGGTGCTGCCTCAGCGCCTCTGTGCTTCTGCCTGTTCCAGAAGCTGTCAGGTTCTCTGGCGCACCCTCTCACCTGTTCAGACTAATTTCCTAAGTTCGGCGGGTCCCGGACCAAGATGGCGACCGCTGCTGCTGTGGCTTAGGCCGCCTCCCCAGCCGGGTGGGCACCTGTCCTCTGGTCCGGAAGGTGGCCGGCTGTCCCCGGCCCACACAGGGTGCTGCCTCAGCGCCTCTGTGCTTCCGCCTGTTCCAGAAGCTGTCAGGTTCTCTGGCGCACCCTCTCACCTGTTCAGACTAATTTCCTAAGTTCGGCGGGTCCCGGACCAAGATGGCGACCGCTGCTGCTGTGGCTTAGGCCGCCTCCCCAGCCGGGTGGGCACCTGTCCTCTGGTCCGGAAGGTGGCCGGCTGTCCCCGGCCCACACAGGGTGCTGCCTCAGCGCCTCTGTGCTTCTGCCTGTTCCAGAAGCTGTCAGGTTCTCTGGCGCACCCTCTCACCTGTTCAGACTAATTTCCTAAGTTCGGCGGGTCCCGGACCAAGATGGCGACCGCTGCTGCTGTGGCTTAGGCCGCCTCCCCAGCCGGGTGGGCACCTGTCCTCTGGTCCGGAAGGTGGCCGGCTGTCCCCGGCCCACACAGGGTGCTGCCTCAGCGCCTCTGTGCTTCCGCCTGTTCCAGAAGCTGTCAGGTTCTCTGGCGCACCCTCTCACCTGTTCAGACTAATTTCCTAAGTTCGGCGGGTCCCGGACCAAGATGGCGACCGCTGCTCAACATTTTTCTTAATGTTGAGGAACTTGAAGCAATACTTGTAGGATTAGAATGAAGTGATGATATATCTCGTCATTACTACTTTTCAACAGCATACTAAAGCCTGAGTCCAGACAACAAGACACAAAGAAGAAGGTGGTAAAAAAGGCTCAATGGTCCTCCAGAGAACTGGGATTTGGAACCAAGCATCCATGTTGGTCGGCCTACAATTGCCCGTAACTAGAGACTAAACACTCTCTTCTGGCCTCTGCTTGCACATATATATGGTATGCACATACACAGATACACACACATAAAATATAGACATGCAAAAGAAATAAGTATAAGAGATTGAAAAGGGAAAATTAAAATTGCTTTTTCTTCTTAATGTATTATTATTATTAATAATTATTATTACTATTTAATGTGAATGGATTATGTTGCTTGCATATATATCTGGGCACCATAACCATGCCTGGAATCCAAAAAGGTCAGCAGAAGCTGTCGGATCATATACAACTAGAGCTGAACATGGTTGTAAGTCAACATGCGGGTACTTGGAATTAAACTCGTGTGTTCTGGAAGAGCAGTCAGTGATCTTAAACACTTAACCATCTCTCCAGCATTCAAAACAACCTTTATTAACATCCTATAACTATATATGTCAATTTTTTCTTTATATTAAAAGTACCTGGAACACTGTGATTTTCATGTATTTCTTGTGTGGGTTCCTGTCAAATTTTTGCATTTTTCAAAATTTTAATGTGCCTCTGAGGCAAGCACTGTAGATATTTTTGGCTAAAGACCACAACTTTCTTTAATAACAAATGGCACAGTGAGGTTTCTAGATACACATTTGATACCCCCAAATTAGATATTTTCTCATATGCCAACATATGAGTAAATGGAATTTGGAGTGTAAAACAACTAAAATTTTATTATATACCCCGAGGAAATACCCTATGAAGTCATATCAAATAAGCATAATAAATACATATGGCAAAGTTTACCACTCTGAAGAAAGAACAAGAAAAACAAACAAACAAACAAACAAACAAACAAAACAAAAAAGCTAAAGAGATGGAGTGTCATTACAGGACCTGATACAAGTACTCATGGTTGTGAGGATGTCAGATTCCCATCTCTGTCTATAGATTCTGTGAGATCCTGGCCATGTGAGACAAGTTAACTGTAGACATAAATCTTGATTTTAAAATTTATTCGGAAAGGCAAAAGACCTACAGCATTCGGTATCATTAGATGAAGAGATTACAATGATCTGCCTCAAGATGTTGTAAAACTATATTGATTACCATGTATGATATTGATGTAAAAATAAACATGTAGATCAATAAGAATTATCACAGAGATTGGCATCCATTGAGTGGGAGACATTGGAGAACCTATTCCTAAATGAAATTTCTTTAAGATAACCCTCCCCTCAAGGCTCAGGGATCTGTGTGGAAAACAAGGAAGAAAGATTGCAAACTCTGTATGTGGTGGATGATTTCAAGAATAGATTGTTGCAGGGCAGTGGTGGCACACAACTTTAATCCCAGCACTCGGGAGGCAGAGGCAGGTGGATTTCTGAGTTCGAGGCCAGCCCAGTCTACAGAGTGAGTTCCAGGACAGCCAGGGCTATACAGAGAAACCCTGTCTCAAAAAAAAAAAAAAAAAAAAAAAAGAAAAGAAAAGAAAGAAAGAAAAAGAAAGAAAGGAAGAAAAAAAGAAAGAAAGAAAGAGAAAGAAAGAAAGGAAGAAAAAAAGAAAGAAAGAAAGAGAAAGAAAGAAAGAAAGAAAGAAAGAAAGAAAGAAAGAAAGAAAGAAAAGATTGTCTTCTAGACACAAGAAAACTGATGCACATACAAATTCAACAAAATAAGACCCACACATGTTTAAACTAGATAGATTACCAGCATTGAGAAGGGGAAGTTGACACAAAATCCCACCCCTAAGTGAAGCTATCTTTATTTGATACTTTCTGGGAAATTGAAAATAAATTTTTTTCCGGTGGAATATCACTAGGTATATCAACTACACCAGGTAGACCCCATGATCTGGAGTAATTGATTACTTCGAATGGACTGTGTGGCTTTTGTTTATTTGGGGTTTTTTGTTTTTTTTTTTTTTTTGAGGGGGTGATTTTGATACTTTTTGTCTTATTGGTGTTTTGATCTTCATGGTTTTTATTTTTAATTTTGGACAGAGAGAAAGAAGGTTTGTCTAGAAGATATCCTGAAGTAGAGTGGGTGGAGACATCAAGAAGATATGAAAGGATTTGGGGAGGAGAACAACAACAACAAAACCAAAACATGAACCAATTATATTATATAAAAATTCAAAATAAAATAAATACAACTCTAAGAGTGAGCTCTAAACTATATTATTAGCTTTATGACTAATAATATGACAGTGTGGGCCTGTGGCGCTGTCCTTTGTTTGACTAAGATGTGCCTCTCTTGGGCAGGATATTGAAAGTTAAACTATTGTCTTAGTTAATGTTCTTTTACTGCAGAGACACCATGATCATGACAATTCTTATAAAGAAACACATTTAAGTGGGGCCTTGATTACAGTTTCAATGGCTTTGTCTACTTTTACCACTGCAGGGCACATGGTTTTGTGCAGGAAGGCACAGTATAGGAGCAGTTTGCAGGATGGCATGGTGCTGCGCAGTAGCTAAGAGCTTTACACCCTTATCCTTAGGCAGCAGACAGAGGGAGAGAGAAAGAGAGAGAGAGAGAGAGAGAGAGAGAGAGAGAGACAGAGACAGAGACAGAGACAGAGACAGAGAGACAGAGAGAACAGAGACAAAAAGACAGAAAGACAAAAAACAAAACAAAACAAAACAAAACAAAAAACAAAGAAAAAGACTGGGCCTATTGAAGATTTTAGAAACCAGACCCAGGACCCTGATATAGCTGTCTCTTGTGAGGCTGTGCCAGTGCCTGGCAAATACAGAAGTGGATGCTCACAGTCATCTATTGCAGGGCCCCCAATGGAGGAGCTAGAGAAAGTACCCAAGGAGCTGAACCCTATAGGAGGAACAGCAATGTGAACTACTCAGTACCCACAGACAGATTCTCTAGCTGCATTAGCTGCATATGTAGCAGAAGATGGCCTAGTCAGCCATCTTTCTAAGAGGCTCTGGTCTTGTGAAGATTATATGCCCCAGTACGGGGGAATGCCAGTGACAGGAAGCAGGAGTTGGTGGATTGGGGAGCAGGGCCGGCGGGGTGGGGGGATAGGGGACTTTCAGGATAGTATTTGAAATGTAAATGAAAAAATATCTAATAATAAAGAAAAAAAAAAAAGGCAACCAGCTCCAAGTGACACACCTCCTCCAACAAGGTCACACCTCTTCCAAATAGGCCTTGTGTTTCTAATCCTGTTCAAATAGTCAGCCAACTGTGAACTGGTCATTTAAACACAGGAACTCTTGGGCCCATTCTCATTCACATACCCACAACTGTGGAGCAGGCTGTGGCTGTGGGGCAGGCTGTGGCTGTGGGGCAGGCTGTGGCTGTGGGGCAGGCTGTGGCTGTGGGGCCGGCTGTGGCTGTGGAGCCGGCTGTGGCTGTGGAGCCGGCTGTGGCTGTGGGGCAGGCTGTGGCTGTGGAGCCGGCTGTGGCTGTGGGGCAGGCTGTGGCTGTGGAGCCGGCTGTGGCTGTGGAGCCGGCTGTGGCTGTGGAGCCGGCTGTGGCTGTGGAGCAGGCTGTGACTGTGGAGCCGGCTGTGACTGTGGAGCCGGCTGTGACTGTGGAGCCGGCTGTGGCTGTGGAGCAGGCTGTGACTGTGGAGCCAGCCGGCTGTGGCTGTGGAGCAGGCTGTGACTGTGGAGCCGGCTGTGGCTGTGGAGCAGGCTGTGGCTGTGGAGCAGGCTGTGGCTGTGGGGCCGACTGTGGCTGTGGAGCAGGCTGTGGCTGTGGGGCAGGCTGTGGCTGTGGAGCCGGCTGTGGCTGTGGAGCAGGCTGTGGCTGTGGAGCAGGCTGTGGCTGTGGGGCCGGCTGTGACTGTGGAGCCGGCTGTGGCTGTGGGGCAGGCTGTGGCTGTGGGGCAGGCTGTGGCTGTGGGGCCGGCTGTGGCTGTGGAGCAGGCTGTGGCTGTGGGGCAGGCTGTGGCTGTGGGGCAGGCTGTGGCTGTGGGGCAGGCTGTGGCTGTGGAGCCGGCTGTGGCTGTGGGGCAGGCTGTGGCTGTGGGGCAGGCTGTGGCTGTGGGGCAGGCTGTGGCTGTGGGGCCGGCTGTGGCTGTGGAGCCGGCTGTGGCTGTGGGGCAGGCTGTGGCTGTGGAGCCGGCTGTGGCTGTGTATACCTAAGCTTCTTTAGCTGTAAGATCATTGTAGCTGATGAAAAAGCTTTAGAAACCACATTCACTGCAGTTCTGGGATGTGAGGGCAAATGATATATTTAACCTTAAATTAAAATGATCTGAGTTTGGAGAAGTGGCCCAGTGGTTAAGAGCTCTTTCTGATCTTCTTGTGGTTGAACCAAACTCATTTCAGTTCCCAGCATTCATGTTGGCTAGCTCACAACCTCAGGTAACGTCAGTTCCAGAGGATATGAAACTTTTTGCTGATCTTTTCCAGCACCACACACACACACACACACACACACACACACACACACACACACACACACATACACACACACACACTAAACAAACATAGTGAAAGCAAAACTCTTATACACATAAAATAAGCATAAACCTTAAAAAATAAGATAACCCAATTAATAATAAATTAAGGGAAGCATGAATTTCATTTTAAAGATTTTTAAGAAAAATAATTTTTAAAGGCAAAGAGTGTCACTCAACTAGGAAAATGCCCCTCTGTGATAGATGGAATTAGAAAAATCATCCTGAGTCAGCTAACCCAGACCTCGAAAGACAAACATGGTATGTATTCACTTGTGAGTGAATGTTAGCTATTAAGTAAATAATAATCAAACTACAAAACCCACAGACCCAGAGAGATTAGGTAAAGAGGAAGTATGAATCTCGCTGGGAAGGGGAAATAAAATAGATTCTGTGGGTAGACTAGGCAAGGGTGGTGACAGGACTGGGTGGGAGGATGAGGGAGAGAATGTAGGGGGAGACAATTGATATTCAGGGAAGCAGTATTTGAGGGGTGGGGTAGGAACCTATTGCTGTGGAAACTTCCTGGAATCTATGAGGATGACGCTAATAAGGACTCTTAGTAATGGAGTCCTTACTCATCTCTGAAGTGGGCATCTTTTGTAGCCAGCCAGGGGTTCCAGTGATGGGACTGGATTACATTCAGTTGAGTGGTTGTCCAGGAGGTCCCGTGGAGATCCCTGAATGACCCAGACTGAGGGATTCCATTTGAAAACGGACAGCAGCAAGGGCAACTTTTGCTCCTTACATCAAACATAGAAAGGTTGAGCCAATATGGGCTTTGAGCATTCACCCCTATCTTCTACTCTCTTTGTGTAAGAAGTACCTTCTGAAGGCTGTGGAAGGAAAACCTGGATATCAACCCAGCCACAAACTTTCCACATACAGGCTGACTTACCTGCATTATGTGCTGGGACAATGGTGTCACAGAACATCCCCATGGCCAACCAATGTTTGGTTTACTTGAGACCCATTCCACAAGAAGAAGCCCATGTCCTACCCTCCCTTGATAGTCAGGATCCAGAGGCTGGATAGCTCAGAGACTTAGAGTAGGGGAAAAATATCAAAAGTCAATGATTCCTAATCATATTCTGCTATGCTCCTAGATTAGCACCTGAGAGTTTACAAAATGTCAAGTTAACAGTAAAGAATTACTTAAATCTGTGAGATAATAACCGGGTATCAACTATAAGCAAAGGAGTACTGATGAATGGAAAAAACAAACAAGTTTCAACTCTGAAAGACTTGAAAAATCCAGACGAGACAAAAAGATGATGAGAAATATCAAGTTTATTCGTAAACTCAGAAAAGCCAACAGGGGTGTCAACCTTGCTCCTCTATTTAGTTGACTCATGCTTTCAGGCAGAGCTTTGGCAAAGAAATCCCTGAAACACATCTTTAACATCTATATTGTCTCAACAACCTTGGAGTGTACTCTAATCAGTAGTTTGAATAGATGATTAAAATATGGCATATTATTTATAAAAGCTCTGCTATGACTATGTTTTCTTCAACTTAAGATGTAAGTATTCAGTGATGGGTAGCTTTAATAAAATTTTAAAAACCTGTTCAACAGTGTTTATGGAGCATTGGGTTAGCCTGATGAAAAAAATGCATTTCTGTAGCCTACAAAACCAAAATTACTCACTTCAGGCAGTATTACAAATTCTGGTTTCCTTAAGAGAAATTGCAATTAAATTAGAAATATATTTTGAAAGTAAATGGAAATCTAAAATAATGCCTACATTACCAATAAGTAAGATTTATTTGATGTGTTGTTTTCTTGTTTGTTTTTAATGTTAGCATTTAATGAACCTCACTGGGTGGCATCTAGCCACCAAGACACTAACATTTCCAACATTCTTAATCATCTCTTAAGATCTGATGCTTAAAAACTCAGCCTTCATGATGTCAGGCTGCTTATGGGGCATTCCCATCCACAGAATTTTCAGATCTCTCTCTATTGCATCACATCAGTGTTGGGAACAGCTTTAACCCTTGTCTGCTCAGTGACCAGTGTCCACAAATTCTCCAGGTTGACAGTTGGGAAGAAGATTGTGTTCCTCTTTTAAATAGCAATGCCACATACCAACTTTCCTAAAGCATCCTGGGTAGTATTTGTCATGGTTGATCCTGTGGTGATGAATGTCTCCAGCATTCCCATGGCTTCCTGGGCTCCTGTTGTACTTATGGATGCAGCATGGCTCATATGGCCCTAGCTTCCAGGTCTTCTGCAGTCTGAATGCCATGGTGGCAGCCAAAAGCTAAAGATTATGTATTATACACAGACATCTGATAAACACTAACTCAAATCAACCTTACTAGTCTATAAGTTAATTAATACTTATAAGTTTCAGCAATTTGAGTAAAAATAACTTGCTAGTCATGGAGAGCACTGTTTTATTCAACTGTTTTAAAGACTTGTTATTTATCAAAGCCCAATAAAAGCAATACATCTATTAATTATAATGTATAGTAATGATTTATGAACAAAAGTTAAACCTTAACCATCAAACTCACTACCTTGTGAACTGGAGATCAAATAGAACAAAGTCTTTTTCTTTGCTCCACGTAAGTTTGTCTGAAAAAAAAAAAAGGTCAGACAAATGCTTGAGAGTCTTTTTGGGTGCGTTATTGAATATATCTTTGGGAAAATAGAGTTTGGCACCTTGGGGCTTCCTCAAATCAAAATCAAGTTGCATTAATATGACTTAGAACTAACAGAGTTTCTTATAGTCTCATTAAAACCTCCATATTACTTGCTCTATAAATAACAGTGTTTATATAACAGCTCTCTCTAAGTCGATTTCTCTTGCCTAATAATAGGACATCTGACATTTTTAACAATTTTTTAATTAGGTATTTATTTCATTTACATTTCCAATGCTATCCCAAAAGTCCCCCACACCCTCCCCCACCCATTCCCTCACCCACCCACTCCCACTTCTTGGCCCTGGCGTTCCCCTGTACTGAGGCATATAAAGTTTGCATGACCAATGGGCCTCTCTTTCCACTGATGGCTGACTAGGCCATCTTCTGATACATATGCTGCTAGAGACATGAGCTCCGTGGGGTACTGGTTAGTTCATATTGAGGTTCCACCTATAGGGTTGCAGAACTCTTTAGCTCCTTAGGTACTTTCTCAAGCTCCTCCATTGGGGGCCCTGTGATCCATCCAATAGCTGACTGTGAGCATCTACTTCTGTGTTTGCTAGGCCCCAGCGTAGCCTCACAAGAGACAGACATCTGACATTTTTATTTGAAACAAAAAAATTACCAAAAATTAATTAGAGTAAACTATCAGTACTGAAACAACTAAGCAAATATGTGGTAATATGTAACCATTTTTAAACTACATCCCTTAACATAAAATAAACGTTGAACAAAGAATAAATAAAACTTAGCTCCAAAATATTTCTCAAGTATTTTTATTATAACTTCCACTGAAAGAAGCTTTCTTTCTCTACATAATTTCAGACTTACTTGTAACTGTTAGCATACAAAACAGTAGATAAGGTTATAGCTTTTACCAATTAAATTTTAAACATTATAAGTATATTTACTAGTTACAAAGACCTTTGTAATAACCACATGAAACAATATAACCAACACAGCTTTATGCCTATAAGCAAAGCACAAATCATTACATAATGTCTAGGGTCACAATAAGAAAACATGCCCATGCAACTCCTTCTATAGACTGTATTCTGTAAATGTGGTTATAGCTTCCTTCCTGTTGATAGAACTAAACACTCTTCTCTAAAGCAATTTGGATGGGATTAGTTTTATTTGGCTTAAACTTCCAGGTCTTAATCCATCATTGAGGAAAGCCAGGGAGGACATTTAAGGCAAGAACCTGGAGCAGAAAATATGGCAAACCTCTTTTGCATACTTACTGGCTTACTCACCAACTTGTTTGGCTAGCTTTTGTGTACGTAGGACTTCCTGACCATGGATACTTCTCACAGTAGACATGTCCATTCTCCATCAACTAATAATCAATAAATTTCTCCTACAGAGATGTGCGATATGATCCAGGTAACTCCTCAAACAAGACTTTCCTTCCTAATGATGCTAGACAATTAATGCTCATTAGAACATAAGCCTATGTAGTTTTAAGTTTGATCTATTCCTTTGGACAGAATCAATTCCAAATTTCAATTTTAGTCAGATGCATATATACAATAGTCTTTCTTTATATCTAGTTATTTGGGTTTTATTCGTATGACATGTGAATTCATGACTGTTCAGATGGGATTAAAGTTTACATTGGTCACTGAAGTGTGATTTTACCAGTAACTAGTAAATATTGAACCTTAACCCAGAATAATAATTGAACAGGATGTTCAATGTTTAAAGATTTCTCAAACAACTTTAAAAGAAGCCTACAATTCAAATTTGTTAAAATGTCAAAAAAAAATCCAGAAACTTCTTTCCCATTGACTGTTTTCTAGTCTCTTTCTATAATCCGGTCAGACATTCTTCACCAGCAATCTTTCTTCCTAGGTTATATTAGGCCCCTATTCATTTCTCACCTTATCCTCAGATTTCTACTGATCTATGCCTACTCATCCTCTTTCCTAATTTTGCACCACAAAAAATCCGGGGACTGAGTTAGAAAGGCTCTGCCTACCTCAGGAAATTGGTTAGCGAAGAATGAGAAGTCTTCCTAATTTCTTCCCTAATTTCTTTTCACTTTGCCTCTTCTTCCTTTTACTCACTACTCTCCTGAACTCTGGGAGTACAGCCACCATTTCAAGGACATTGGATTGGGATGGCCTGTACCCAGAGGAGACAGCACAATTATATCAATATTTTTACCTAAATGATCTGATCAGCTACATCATCATCATCTTAAAATCATATTACAAATAATTGTGTTCAATATTAAGTTAAACACTAAGATTATTCCAGAGTAACAGTCTATGTTACTGAATTCTACATTCAGCTCTTTGAATTTTGCTTTTCAAATAAAAAATAATACTGAGTTTCTATAGTCTTAATTTATATGAAAATCTATATTCCAGTTATATAAATTCATATAGTAATTATAATTAAGAGAGTGAAAATAATAAATATGCATAAAGGATAAATAAGAGTGTGAAGAGAAAATATACCAGGAAAAACTACTTTAAAATCAAATTCTACAGAATATTTTAAGGAAAAAATAGAGTGGATTAAAATTATAGTTGATAGTGAAAATTGATGCCCCTGAAATAAAGTGGAGAAACTGAATATTTATAAAGTCATTACAAATAATTAATTTTATTTAAAAGACATCATTAGGAAGTTCTTACAGCATTATAATAGTCTCATAAGTAGCAGAGGTGAATGGATTACTGTTTGCTACGTTAATCCCTACTGAGTAA
This sequence comes from Mus musculus, assembly GCF_000001635.26. NCBI lineage: Eukaryota > Metazoa > Chordata > Mammalia > Rodentia > Muridae > Mus > Mus musculus. Next base: position 23,663,465 of record NC_000070.6, read on the forward strand.
CATGCATCTCTGGCAGGAAAATTTGTGAAATATCACTGCTTTTCGGAAGCCCTCAGAGCTTCCTTTTTTATTATGTCTTATAAAGTAAGTAGTTTCAAGTAAAATAGCCAACCATTGTCTTGTTTTGTTTTGGAGTTTGTTTGTTTGTTTGTTTGTTTTTAATAATAATTTAGTGGTGTTTCTAATTTGTCATCAAATCTGTACTTGGAGTGAAAAAAGAACAAAAAGAAAAGAGTGTTTTTTGGGTTTTTTTTTTTTTCTACCTGTGGTTTGGACACTTATTCTAGAATAATGTTTATATTAAACATTACTGGTTAATAATAAAAGACAATTTAGTAAATGCTAGAATCACCAGTTAAACAAATGCAAACAACCACCAACCCTATCAGTTTATGGCACTGTTTTGTGCTCTTATTACAGGTGTTTTGAATAATCATACAGAAGGCTAAATACTGATAAGTTCATTTTTAAAAAGCTATGTATTAGAGACTCTTGAAATGGCAGAGGGTAAGAAAATTGACTCTCTGTTGTGGTTTGAATATGAAATGTCCTGCAAAGCTTCCTGTGTTTCAGAACTTGGTCCCCACCTGACAGCAGCAGGTTACAAAAGACTGTGGAGACACTAGGAGGTGGAGCTTTGGAGAAAGTATGTCCAACTGCGATGAACTTCTTGATCTTCCAGCCAATCCCCACCTCCTGGTGGCTCTGCTTCTGAACTGTGAAAGCAACTTGAAGAGGGAGCAGGGCGCAGGGAGAGTATAGGGGCCTTTCCGGATAGCATTTGAAATGTAAATGAAGAAAATATCTAATAAACAACAAAAAGAAAGAAAGAAAACCAGGAAAAAATAGAATGAAAAAGAGAGAGAGAGAGAGAGAGAGAGAGATCATCCCACATTTCTACCACCATGTTTCCCCACCCAGGAGACTCTATCCTTCTGTAGACTGTAAGCCAGAGTGAACCCTTTCTTTTTTGAATTGCCCTGCCCCAGGAGGGAATTTTTTTTTTTCAAATCACAGAAACAGAAAGAAAATTTGTACTCTGCCAAACTTTGTGACTCAGTTCTACCTCACAAACTAGCATGGTAGAGGGAAAAAAAAACAGTTCCTGTATATTTCCTCTGACCTCTACACAGATGCTCTGACATATGTAGTCCCTGTACAGACACACACACACAAACACACACACACACACACACCAATACAAATACACACACGTACACTCACATACACCCACTCACATGCATGCACACAAAAATACACAAAACACACATACTCTCATACAAACACTCACATACACACACTCACATAGATGCACACATAAATACACAAAATACACATTCTCATATACATACTCACATAGCCAGATAAAAACACATATACACACAAACACCCACACATACAAACACTCACATACATACTCACATGCATGCAAATATATAAATACACACACAAACACATTTACATCCACACACATACTCACAAAAACACACATATATACAAACACAGATACATATAAACACACACTCACACATATACAAACTCATGTTCACACACACACACATACCAATACATACACAAACACACACTCACACACATACACATAATTAATGTAGAAAGCTTCAAAACAGATATGACTTATTTATATGTATTTATCATATTGAGTCATTTATTTGACTTTATTTATTGACCTTAATCGTCATAATTTTATAACTATTTGGGACTTATATATACAATTTACTCTTTTGGGTTAGATTAATTTACTTATTGGTGTGTTGATGACTACTTTGTGTAGTTTCTATTTTCACAGGCCAGATGCTCCTGGAGTTGGAGGACAGCTTGCAGGAGCAAGTTCCTCATTCCCACCGTAGAGCTCTGGGGAATAAAATTAAGGCACTAAGGCTTGGCCTCAGATGCCTGTACCTGCTAAGGCATCTCATCGATCCCGATTTTCTTATTTTTAAAAGTGAACACAATGAGCACAAAACATCATATAAATTAATCATTATTCCTTTGAAATAAGTGAGATATGCTTTATTTCCCTTGGAGATTTCTATTATCATTTTAATCTAACTTTAAGGACATTTTTAACTTCAAAGACTGATTTTCACATGCTTCCTTATACTTGGGAGAAGCAAAGCATTTAAAGAGTCCAGGAATGTCTATGGAAGCCAAGCTGCCTACTTTGTTTCAACTGTGTATTTATTTACCCTGCATGCACTCATTCAAATCTACAGAACACTTAAGCATCTCATGATGATTAAAAGAATCACTGTTGTATGTGAATTATAATGTCGCCTTGCCTACAGCAAACATCAGTAAATCTTACCTAGTATTGGTTTTCATTATCATTTAAAATGATTCAATTGCTAATGAAAAATTCCAAATACTAAATGTGTAGATAAAATCTGAACATTTGACTGGATCCTCAACTGGTAAACAACAACTATTACTGTATTTTCTGATTTAAGTAAATCTCACTTAGGGACAGGAGTCTTATTTTACAGGAATCATATTTGTGTCATAAAATATTTATGGTCTTAATTTTTTTCAGGAAGAATTCAATATAAATTTCAATGTCTCCTGCTATAGCAAAATATCTAGGTAAAAGTTATTTATCTTATATGGATATTTTAATACATTTTACTACTGGGCACTTTGAAATGAAGAACACAAAAGAAATATATGACATGGCACTAAAATGTTATTTAAAACTGTAATTAATCCTTCCTTTAATTTGATTTTGTTATAAACTCCCAAATAAATAAAATAATGTTTAAACTCTAATTATTCTCACTATAATGAGAATAAAACAATATTATGAAATTTATCTGAACCTGTTTAATATTTTAAGAAATGTATTGTCTACCTACATGTAAATACTTCTATGCTACTTCAAGTTGGAACTTTTGATAGACAGGGATTCTAAACTTGATTTTAGATATAATTCCATGATCTCTTTTATTTTTCTTTTAACTGGTGAATTAATTTTAACCATTAATTCAATTGGTTTATTTTGTTTTTCATCCATTCTTTGCATAAACCAGTTCATGCTTGTATTTGTATAGGAAAACATGGCTAATAAAAGGTCAAGTTCCTTAAGTTTGTTGGGAATTCCTTTTTGATGTACTTAGTGACTAATGCCTTCTCAGACCTTATACTGTGAACTTATAGAGACTGTATATATATATATATATATATATATGGTTTGTTGGGTTCAAGATACATGGAATTTATATTACATTTTCATAAATTATCACCAACACTGAGTCTAACGATGCTGGTACTCTTTTCATTCACGCATGATTACTAGCCATATCTACTTACAAAACTGACATTTCAGCTGTTTTATTTTCTACATTACAAATAAATATATGACCATAAGTCATTCCAGAATTCTGTTCACCTCATCTGCTATCCAAGTGTGCATTGCTAAAGGTGTGGAGGTGTTAAAACATTAGCTTTTCATATGTTGCTTATGCATGGGGGACATCCTGTATATATTTTAGCTTATCCATCTATTCCACCCACCACTAATTCCATCAGTGAGATGGAATTATGCTAGCATAATGCTAATTCGCAAGCTGTCATTCTTATGAGTGAAAACTCTTTTCTAGGAGACATTAAGATAATGAACAAAGCCTATAGCATTAAATGCAGATAAGGGTATCTGAGTGAATGTTAGATGTCACTTTTAGTGGTTGATTTTCTACAGTCAATACTTGAGTATAAATTTCTGATAGAAATACTGACTACAGACAACTGAATTTGTATTATGATGAAAACATCTATTTAATATTGAACAACTATGGTGACATTATTTAATATCTATGATGAATTACATATTTCAAAATAATTTATATACTTTAAATCATTGATATCACTTCAGACATGGGATCTTATTGAAGTTTCCATTTTTAAAAATAAAATGTCTTTTAGAATAGTTTTATTTTAATAGCAGAATTCACTGGAGGGTACAGTTTTTTCATATAGCTCTCAGGTTTAGCCTTATTATCAAAACTGACAGAGTATCACATTTATTTCAAAGCAATGAGCCCACATTGATGCAGGAGTGTACTCAGTTCATAGTTTTTAAGTTGAAGCTCATTCTTGGTGGTAAGTGTTCTATGGACTTGGGAACTGATATACAGTATTTTAACAAAAATATATGTGATATATTATGCTGGCTGATTTGCTCCTCTCTCCTTGCACTTTTTCAAGATCCCAAATATATATTTCAAGTTACTTTGATTATCCATGGATAAGTCATTTTTATTTCACCTATGTGAATTGTTTTTGAGTGATTTACAATGCTTCTTTTACATCTAATAATATGTTGGCCTTGAACACTGTATTATTTTGTAGAGGAATTGTAATCCAACAACTTGGTTGCTCTAGCAAGGTATCACATTTAAAGACCTAGGTCTGTATGACCTGGCTGGGATACACACATGAACTTATTACACAGCTTTAAGGTAAAATTAGTTTATAGAAGGAAGCAGCCATGTTTGAAAGTGACATCTAGTTAAAGGGCAGAAATAGTGATGAATCACAGAAAGATTTGACAGAATGAATCAGAGATAGTACATGTTCAACTGTCACAAGAACAACATATGAGAGAAGTTATTTAAGAAAATCACACACACACACACACACACACAGAGAGAGAGAGAGAGAGAGAGAGAGAGAGAGAGAGAGAGAGAGAGAGAGAAAAGGAGAGAAGCAAAGTACTTCTTGCCTTTTAAATTAAAGTCTTTACAGATATTTTATCAATGATATGAGAATATTCAGCATATATTAGTTGTAGTTTTTACTTGTACTAATTTTTTTGTTTCCTTTCACATCTATATTCTTTCTGCTCTCTTGACTGTTAGTAACAACTTTTTCTTAAGCCTTTAATTTTTCTTCTGCAGTTTCAAACTACATTATCATTCATTAACTTGGTGCCTCCTTAATTTTCCCTTCAAAATCTCTAGACTCTATAAATATCAAAGATTTTTGACTAGTCTTAAGTGCAAAATTCATGGCCTACAAACATTTAAAATGAGAAGTATTTTCTCAGCTGCAATACCCCTGCTATCTGGGGCTAGATCGGCCACTATTAGTGTGGAGCTATGTTATATACAAACAGGGTCACTGGTGTTCACCACCTTCAAGCAATAGCATTTCTCTCAACCGTGAAAAAAGGCATTTCTCCTGCCATTACCAAATGACTTCTAGAAGGCAAATCTGTCCCAAGAGACCATCACCAACTTAAGGAATAGATACAACCTACATTCCCTACTACTTTGCTAATTTTTAGTGATAAGAATACTCTCTATTTTATTAATAAAAAGGAAATAATAAAGGTAAAATCTATAAGCTGATATGGGACTAACCATCACTTATATATACCTCTTAATTAGCAATTAAAGAAACTAAAATCCAAGCATTTGTCTAATTCTTCAAAATTGCATCTTACAAGATCGTCTGGTCACCAGTCCTTTTCATATTTTTGCAACTTTGATAAATAAAGGGCCAAATAAGATAGGATGAAGTTTGTTCCCTTCCTTCCATTCCTAAGCATGTCTATTTGCAGTGACATAGACAGCGCCTGGTACTGAGCCAGATTCCCACAGTGAAACAATTGACTTGGCTTCACAGGGACAACATATAAACAGCAGTTTGTCAACAGGCTTCACATTAGTGGCAGAACATTTTTGGCAAAATAGGAGCATCCTTCTGGGCACCCTGACAAGCACAGCCACTAGCTTTCATTCAAAACTCCTCCATGAAGTGCCAAAATAATAATAAAAAATTGTAAATGGGATACATATTTTTGAAAGATTTTTTTTAAAGGAAGCAGAGCAGTAGCATAGAATTTTTGCTACATTAAATGTCACCTCTTGCTGTTTCTTCTTGATTGGTATAAACCTATACATTCCTGGTAATTGTAAATGTTCTGATATGACATATGGTTCCTTAAGTTAAGTCAACATTGTTTTAGATATTTGATAATGTACTTTGACTTAATGATGAGGAAAGTACTATAACCTTCCGTGGTTTTAAATTTTCACATAGAAATAAAGTGAGAAATAGCTTAAAAATAAATGATTGTGTTAAAATAAATAAAAAATAAAACATAAATGTTTATAGTGTTTAACAAAGAATCAAGCTTATAATTATTGTAAACTGATAGCAACAACTCTCTTAAATGTCTAAAGAAAAAAAAGAGAATTTGTTCTTTTTTTATTAGATATTTTCTTTATTTACATTTCAAATTTTATCCCTACCTCAATTCCCCTCCGAAAGCACCCCTATTCCTTTCCCCTTTACCATTCCCCTTCCCCCTGCTCACTAACCCACCCACTCCTGCTTCCCTGTCTTGGCATTCCCCTACACTGGGGCATCAAGCTTTCACAAGGCCAAGGGCCTCTCCTCTCATTGATGTCCCACAAGGCCAACTTCTGCTACATATGCAGCTGAAGCCTTGAGTTCCTACTTGTGTACTCTTTGGTTGGTGGTTTTGTCCCTGGGAGCTCTGGGGTACTTGTTGGTTCCTCTTATGGGACTGAAAACCCCTTCAGCTCCTTGGGTCTTTTCTCTTCTATTGGAGACCCTGTGCTCAGTCCAATGGATGGCTGTGAGCCGCCACTTCTGTATTTGTCAGACACTAGCAGAGCCTCTCAGGAGACAGCTATATCATGCTCCTGTCCACAAGGACTACTTGGCATCCACAATAGTGTCTGGGTTTGATAACAATATATGGGGTGGATCCCCAGATGGGGTGGTCACTGGATGACCTTTCCTTCAGTTTCTGCTCCAAACTTTATCTCTGTATATCCTGCCATGGGTATTTGATCCCCCTTCTAAGAAGGATCGAAGTACCCACACTTCTGTCTTCCTTCTTCTTGAGCTTCATGTGGTCTGTGAATTGTATCTTGGGTATTCTGAACTTCTGGTCTAATATCCACTTATCAGTGAGTGCATATCACGTGTGTTCCTTTTTGATTGGGTTATCTCACTCAGAATGATATTTTCTAGTTCCATCCATTTGCCTAAGAACTTCATGAACCCATCATTTTTAATAGCTGAGTAGTACTCCATTGTGTAAATATACCACAATTTCTGTATCCATTCCTCTATTGAAGGACATCTGGGATCTTTAACTAATAGAAAAGAAAGTGGGAAAGAACCTTGAGCACATTGGCACAGGGGGAAATTTCCTGAACAGAACACCAGTAGCTTATGCTTAAGATCACGAATTGACAAATGAGAAATCATAAAATTGCAAAGCTTCTATAAGGCAAAGGACACTGTCAATCAGCAACCAACAGACTTCTTCTAGGTTGAGAAAAGATCTTTACCAACCCTACATCTGATAAAGGGCTAATATCCAATATATAGAAAGAACTCAGATGTTAGACTCCAGAGAACCAAATAACCCTATTAAAAATGGGGTACAGAGCTAAACAAAGAATTCTCAACTGAGGAATACCTAGTGGCTGAGAAGCACCTAAAGAAATGTTCAACATCCTTAGTCATCAGGGAAATGAAAATAAAATAACCCTGAGATTATAGCTCAAAGCAGTCAGATTGGCTAAGATCAAAAACACAGGTGTCAGCAGATGCTGGCGAGGATGTGGAGAAAGAGGAACACTCCTCCATTGCTGGTGGGATTGCCAGCTGGTACAAACACTGTGGAAATCAGTTTGGTGGTTCTTCAGAAAATTGGATATAGTACTTGAGGACCCAACTATACCATTCCTGGGCATATATCCAGTAGATGCTCCAACATGTAATGAGAATTTATTCTTAATAAACCTTTCATTCATTGATAATCCCATTTAAAATGGAAAACATGAGGACTTTTTGCTGAGCTGGAAATATAAAAACATCTTTGTGCCAACCTGTGACTACACATTACTCCTAACCAATACTGGGAGGTTCCTGTTTGTGCTTCATAACCCAACTAAAGGAGCCTTGTTTAGAGAGCTCTGGAAAGCAGAAAAAGTATTAAACATTGGCAGTATTACAATTTAATCAACAAGTCTTTAGGCAGCACTTCTCAAGCAGTGAGTTGTGACCATGTTGACAAACCTCTATCTCCAAAAATATTTACATTGTGATTCACAAGAGTAGCAAAAGATAGTTATGAAATAACAACAAAAATTGTTGTTGTGAGTTACTACAGCATGAGGAACTTTAATAAGAGATCACAGCATTAGCATGTTTGAGAAAAATGCTTCAGCTAAATATGTATGTAGTCTAGAAACTACTCGACACAATCTTAAGAAAAAGTATGTTTATGACTTTTCTAGACATTAAAGTGTCATTTGACCACACTAAAATTTACAATCTTTTGACTCAATTGAATAAATCCTTTCTTAAAGAAATATGTCATCAAATGACATCTGTTTTTTTATTTATTTGGTTGGTTGGTTGGTTTTTGTTGTTGTTTTGTTTGTTTTTATTTTAAAATATCTCCCAGGCTTGCTTTGAAAGCTAACCTCCAGTTGAAGGTGCTGTCTTGTGAAGCTGGGGAGGAAAGAGCCAGCTTTAGATGAGTCCTTGTTGGAAATAGTAGACTAGTAAAAGCAAGACTTCAACAGCAGCTCTGTCCCTGGTTCCACCTTGTTCTTGGGTTCCTGGTCTGTGGTAAAATGAACAAACTTTTCCACTCTTCCCACTGTGAGGTGCTTCACTATGTCTCATCCTCAATAGTAGACTAACACAAGATTAAACTATGAAGAAAGTAAACAGTTCTTCTCCTAAGTTTATATTATGTATTACTGTCACAGCAATGCTAATATAACTAATAAAGCATCATTGTACCAAGATCATGTAGTCTAATTTCCATAGATGAGTATTCAATATTTTTAAAAGCTTCTTTCTGCCCAGTCTGGGCCAACATTTTTTGGTTCACGCTGTATAAGCAGGATTCGTCTCTTGAGGATTAATCTACCTAAACACGACTTTGTGTTTAAAATAGTAAGAGATAGGATGATATTCCAGAACAGTTAACTGTATTAGAGAGGTCAGATTTTACAAAGAACAAAGATACAAGTACATTTTGTGATTATAATTAGAAAGGTTTTAATGTTAAGATATCCATATTACCTAGAGAACTAAACATTAAATACATGTTCCATCAAATGCTTACCAGCATATTTTCATAAAAATATAAAATTCTTAAATTCATATGAAGTAAGAATGTGTAGTGAATATTTAAAACAATCTTTTTAGACAAAACAAAAACACAGGCAAAGTGGGAGATTCCTGACAACAAAATATACATCAAATCCATAAAAGTCAGATAATCGTAATGTCTAGATTATCTAGAAACAATTATATATAAGGGAAAAAATAAAGACCAGAAATAAATTCATTCATTTGTTATAATGTAGCTATTTTATAAAGCTTCCATAAACATGCAGTATTGTATTTCTTTTTCAAAAGAAACAAAGCTTTCTGAGCTTTCCTCTTAGCACTGCTTGCATTGTATTCCATAAGTCTGGGTATGTTGTACCCTCCTTTCAATTAATTCTAGAAAGTCTTTATTTTCTTTCTTTGTTTCTTCCCTGACCAAATGATCATTGAGTAGAGAGCTGATCAGTGTCCATGAGTATATTGCCTTTCTGTAGTTTCTGTTGTTAAGTTCAACCTTAATCCATGGTGATTTGATAAGATGCAAGGAATCAAACTTATTGTATGTTTTGAGGCTGGCTTTGTGTGTGCCTATATGGTTAATTTTGGAGAAGGTACTACTAGATGCTAGGAAGAAGGTATATTTTTTGTTTATGGGTGAAATGTTCTGTAGATATCTGTTACAACGATTTCATTGATAATATCTGTTAGTTTCATTGTTTCTCCATTTAGTTCCTGTTCAGATGACCTGTTCATTAGTAAGAGTGTGGTGTTGAAGTATCTCACTATTACTGTGTGGAGTTTGATGTGTCTTTTGAATTTTCGTATTTTTCTTTTAAGAATGTGAGTGGCCTTGCATTTGGGGCATGGATGTTCAAAATTGAGACATCTTGGTGAATTTTTACTTTGATGAGTATGAACTGCGTTTCCCCATCTCTTTTTATTACTTTTGGTTGAAAGTCTATTTTATTAAATATTAGAATGGGCATTCCAATTTGTTTATTGAGTCTGTTTACTGGGTAGGAAAGGGAAAGGGGTAACATGATGGGGGTGGAGGGCAGGAGTGAAGCAGAGAAGGCCAGGAGAATGAATGGAAATATGCAGCTTCTGGAGGTGGGAGGTGCATGACCCTCTAGAAAGTCCCAGAAACCTAGGTTGTTAGAGATTCCCAAGACTCAGTGGTGTTGACTTTAGCCAAAATGCCCATCAATAGAGAGAAGGAACTCGAAAACTTCACCTTCAATAGGAAGTCAGGGCCCCAAGTGGAGGGACTGAGTCACCAACCCATAGTCAAAATTTCTGGCCCAGAATTGTCCCTGCCTGAAAGAACTGCAGGGACGAAAATGGAGAAGAGACTGAAGGAAAGGCTACCCACCCAGTGACTGTTCCAACTTGGGATCCTTCTGATGAGGAGCACCAAGGCATGACAGTATTAGTGATACTATGATGTACTTACAGACAGGAACCTAGCATGACTGTCTTCTAAGAGGCCTTACTAACATCTGACTTAGACAGGTGCATGTACTTACATACAACCATTGGCCTGAAGTCAGGGACTCCTATGGAGGAATTAGGGAAAGGATTGAAGGAAATCTCAGTTGAGACTGTTAATCTTCCTAGGGGAGGAAAACCCCTAGGAAGATTAACAGTCTCAACTGATTCAGACCCTTTGGAGCTCCAAGAGACTGAGCCACACACCAAGCAGCATACATGGGCTGGTCCAAGGCCCCAGGCACATATATATTAGAGGACAGCCTGGTTTGGTCTCTGTGGAAGATGGATTTAATCCTTGAGAGAATGGAGACCCCTTGGGAAGGAGGATGCCTAGAAGCAAGGGAGAGGAGGAATGGGATGAGGAACTGTGGGATAGGGGACCAAAAGAGGGAGCAACAGATATAATGTAAATAAAATAACTCATTAAAAAAATCAAGCCAACATTGATAGTGAGAAAATAAAATTGACCAAGCATTATCATCTCTTGAAAAGAAAAAACAAAAAACAAACAAACAAACAAACAAACAAACAAAAAAACCCTGTTGCCTGAGTTTAGAGAACAGTGAAATCTGTTCTCTAAAAGGGCTGCCTTTGTCCCTAGCTGCATATGTATCAAAAGATGGCCTAGTCGGCCATCACTGCAAAGAGAGGCCCATTGGACTTGCAAACTTTATATGCCCCAGTACACGGGAACGCCAGGGCCAAAAAGGGGGAGTGGTTGGGTAGGGGAGTGGGGGGTGGGTAGGTATGGGGGACTTTTGGTATAGCATTGGAAATGTAAATGAGCTAAATACCTAATTTAAAAAAAAGGGCTGCCTTGTCCCACCTTAGTGGGAGGGGATGTGCCTAACCCTGTACAGACTTGATGGACCAGGGTGGGTGGACACTCAGGGCTAGCACCACCCTTTCAAAGGAAAAAGGAGAGGAGAGATGTAGGTAGGGACTCCCCACACCTGATCCTAATGCTCCATTCTACTTCCCATCCTGTCTACCACCTAGTTCCTCCTTCCCTTTGCCTCCTAAAACTATTCCTCCTTCTAAGTGAGATTCAAGCATTGCATGCTCTATGTGGAGACCAAGGGGAGATGTGGAGAGCCGTGAGCAATTGCCATCATGAGCCTTCGCTGTGCCTAACTGGTAAACAAGTAATGTGCGCAGGTGCAAGAGTAAATTCGTGCCAAGTCACTGCCCATCCCGGGGCGTAGTAGTGGGGTGATGAGTGAGCAGCTAATCAGGAGCTGGCACGCCACATGGAGGGGTATATAAGCAGCATCATTTTCCTTGTTCGTTGTTCTTCTTTCGCCTATGCAATCAATGCTCTCCCAATAAACGTGTGCAGAAGGATCCTGTTGCAGCGTCGTTTTTCCTGGCCAGTTGAGCACGCGCAAGAGGGAGAGGCAATGTTTGTTATGTAAACAATAAATAAATTAATTTAAAAAATTTAAAAGGTCAGTAACTCCACAAAAGAAAGGAAGAAAAAGAGAGAGAGAGAGAGAGAGAGAGAGAGAGAGAGAGAGAGAGAGAGAGAGAGAGAGAAGGAGGAGGAGGAGGAGGAGGAGGAGGAGGAGGAGGAGGAGATGAAGAAGAAGAAGAAGAAGAAGAAGAAGAAGAAGAAGAAGAAGAAGAAGAGGAGGAGGAGGAGGAGGAGGAGGAAGAAGAAGAAGAAGAAGAAGAAGAAGAAGAAGAAGAAGAAGAAGAAGAAGAAGAAGAAGAAGAAGAAGAAGAAAGAGGAGGAGGGAGGGAGGAAGGAAGGAAGGAAAGAGGGAGGGAGGGAGGGAGGGAGAGAGGGAAGGAAGGAAGGAAGGGATAAAAGAAATGCAAATAAATACCAAGTACATTCCTATATATTTCTAATGAATAAAAATTGTAAGTGGAATATCACTTCATAGCTGTGAGAATGAGGACTGCAAAAAATAACACGTATTTGACATTATATTTTCATAATTTAGTGGATACATCCTTATAAAGAGGTCCTCAAAGAACTAAATCAGGAATATCATATAAGCCAGCAATTCCGTAGGAAGGATATGGAGTCTGTATGCCACAGTGACACCAGCACAAAAATGTTTACAATGACGATATTTATAATAGCCAAGATTCAAAGTCAATCTTTACTCAATAAGAGATTATTAAAGATGATACAACATAATATGTTACGTATTACATTTCCACTCACAATGAAATATTATATGTTGAATATACCTATAATAATCTTCCCTAAAAGGATAGGCATTCTAACAACATAGATAGGCCTGGAGGTCATTAAATACATAAGTCACGAAAGAAGACAAAGTCACACAATCTCATTCACTAAGACAGAGAATTTTATTTAAACACATAGCAATTAAAATAGAATGGTGGTTACCAGGGCTGTGCAGAGTGGGAAGAGTTAGACAGATGTTGACCAAAGGTAATAAAATTGCTCCTAGAAGGAGAAATTTCAACAGATTTATTGCCCATCATAATAAACATAGTTCACTACAATTTGTTCTTGAAAATATCCAAGACAGTAATTTCTACATATCCTCATTTAGGACAAAAAGATAAATACATGAAGGAATATCTATATGTATTGATTTGGTATAGATATTTAACAAAACATATAGATTTCAAAAGATGTATTTTATCCATTCATTACCATTATTGTTATTATTGCTTTAACATTATGTCTACCAGTGAAAAATAAACTCATTGCAGGACTTGGTATTTGCTTTTACATTCAGTTTTGCTTTATAATTCTAATTTAATAGATTCATTTAGAAAAATGTTCTTTGAAAATTGAAAAGAAACCAGAGGTATGTAGACACCATGTGAAGTTCAGAAAACTGAAAGGTCTTAGAGTGAATTGGCTCATAACAGTTTAGATATGAAGGCACAAGAGGAAGTCAAAAATAAATGAGGTCATGAAGGCTTTCTACGTTATATAGAGAAACCGAATCTCATTTTGTTGACATGGAAGACTATCAAAAGATTCAAAAGAAAAAAAAAAAAGAATAAACATCTTAGGAAGTATAGGATTAGTAAAATAATTAAAGACCTGCTATAGTTTACTGTATAACAAATAAATATAAATAGATCAAATCAATGTCCATGAAATAGTAATATATCCACAGAACACTGAAAAGAAAATCACTCTAATAATTGAACACACACACACACACACACACACAAACACAAAGAACTAAGAAGTAGAAATTATAAAGACTAAAAGTGTTTAATCTTGACACTATGACTACAGATATTTCTTAAAATTTAAAAATAAAAGGAAGAAAAAATATCACATGATATACAAATTATAAATTGAGAATTGTTGTACCTAAAGAACCTATTTTGTGTTTAATGATTTAGACAATCTAGTGTGTTTGTGCTTCTAGGAGTAATAGTGATATATATCTGACTGGATTCTACAACATCTGTTAATGGAAGAGGTCTTAGATAAGCTACTGTACCCCATCTTTAACAAAAAGAAGCTATGAACTATTTATTACCCACCTCTGTGTCTATATTTAAATAAAAATAATATATAATAAATTCCTATCATGCTCTGAAACAGAATTCTGTCTTTATGTGGGTTTATGAATGTGGTTTCAGAAATTAATTTCTCTGAAATTCCCCTTTGTATTCCCCTGATAGCCTAAACAGATGTTTAAATCTTATTTGCCATAATTAACCCACTTACTTTCCTTTGTTTTTGATTCTTTCTTATTAATAATTCCTCTGTGAGGCTTGTAGTTTCCACTAACTCTATTCATTGGAAGGGTTCACAGGATAATCTTGGTCTTTGAAAAATGAAGCAACATTACCAAACAACAAAAATAATTCAATTGATTTTCTATAGCCAGGTTTTCAAAATACTTCAAAGTCATATTATATGCTGTGAATCAATTCAGTGAAAGGTTAATATTTTGAAATACAAAAGCTGTACATACATATCAACTATTATTTTGAATAATAAATTATTGTTTCAAACAAAATGAAATTTGAAGTGGTAGCATTTGAATGGCTAGGTTATGTCCCTTTGAAAAGAAATACACTCAAGTATTATAAAAACAGAAACATTTAAAAATGGGATATTAAATAAAATGAGAAAATGAGAAAAAACAAATATGCATATACAAGCACCAATTTCATTTAAGCTTTAAAATGAGGACATTCCTTAATAGTTTTCATGTATGAATTGATAATGCATTTATTGGTGTGGTAAGGTATTATTTTAACATAGAACTTAGCAGGTGACTCAATTTTACAATCAAAGACCTAAAAAAGCAATCAAGGAATTGACCCTGAAGAAAGTGTCATTCATGGTTTTGGCATGTTTACTATGCCTGTTTATTCCAAAACACATGCATTATATACTCATAATATTTGGAGAAAAGGCTTGAACAAACTGCTGCTAGGCAAATGTATAGAGGAAAAATTAAGCAGGTATTGACTCCTCTCAAAATATGTAGAAAGTGTTGAAGAATTGCAAATGAAGATATCCACCAAAACAGCCTTATATCATTCTCTTATAAAGTTATGGTTACTTAAATTTTTACAAAAATTATGCAACTTTCTACTAAAATTATTGTTCTTATTTTGCTATGCATCACACTGAAAATTTTAGATATTTCTAATTTTTCACAGTAAACATCTTACATTAAAAACATTCTTGCATGATAAACACATTATAAAACATTAAGGTACAAAAAAGGAAACCTTTCTTTGTTTTGAGTACCAGCTATCACAGTTAAGACATTTTCTCTAATACTATGTCCCAAATAGTAAATATTTTTTCATAGCTAGTGTTTGTAACAATTGCAACCCTAACATGTTTGTTAACTTATCCTTTTGTGGTACAATTTTATGTTATCTTATTATCTCTATAAGTATCTAAGCTTGCTTATTTATAAGTTTTATACAAGGCAAATTTTTGAAAAAAACATATATTTCATTTTAAATATAATGTGTTCCATGGGGAGAATTTGGTACAATTCATAGAAAAGGATCAATCTACAAAGGAAAGACATTTGAGTTTTTAAAGATAAAAACTTTTTAGGTGGTATTTGTTAGTTAAAATGCATTTTCAATGTTCGGAATAGTAGGAAATCAACACAGCTTTATCTGGTGTAATTTTAAAGTTTGTCTCATATATGCTGCAATATTACATGTGGAGTAATATTAATATTTTTTCTCCTTAATTGACCCACCAACCATTTTCCTTCATAGTTTCACGTTTCAGTGTGATCCCTACAATAATACTTAGCTGGAAGGTGGTAGCATTTCTGAATGATCATATCCTCACTGGAATTGTATCCTGTTTTTTGTTTGTTTGCTTATTGGTTGGTTGGTTGGTTTTGGTTTTATTTTCTGTTTATTTGGTTGGTTGGTTGATTGGTTTTTTGAGACAGGGTTTCTCTGTATATCCCTGGCTGTCCTGGTACTCACTGTGTAGACCAGGCTGGCCTCGAACTCAGAAATCTGCCTGCCTATGCCTCCCAAGTGCTGAGATTAAAGCCTGCCTGTTTGTCAAAGGTGTTTTCTCAATTTGTATGTTCTACAATTTCCATCTGCATTTACATCACATATGAAATGTCAGTCTATTGTGCTTCATAACGTAGCAATAACTTTAAATAATGTAACACCATATATTACAATGTATAACTTCATTTAAACTTTATTTTCTGGCCTGCAGAGGGACCACTTGAATCCTACATGTTTCTTACACCACAGAAACATGTTATCAGTGAAATAATACTAAGTAAAATATATCCACCTGTTTGAATTAAAAACAATAAAAATAAGTGACTAAAAATTTCTGCCACTGCTTCACTAACTTCACATGCTTTTGAGCTGCAGTGTGAGTAACGAATCTCACCATCAACCAGTGAGTTTCATTAGTATACTTTCTTAAGAAGTTAACCCAGAAAAGGAAACATTTCTGTCCAGAATCTAGTAAGTAAAGGAGAGTGAGTTCGGTATCCAAGGACAGGCAGAACCACCATCTTGATCTGAGTCTAAAAGTGTTGGTTCATGAAATCAATTACAACTACTCTAAGGTTGGTTAAACACAGTCACAACTTTTCTAGTTCATTGCCTACGGTTGCTGTTTCAAGTCATGAAGCCATACCCAGTAAACATTGCAAATACCGTATGTATGGTTCTCAGGGCCAATATATTACTATCTGGCCATTTTAATGTCTAGATATGGACTATCTGGGATAGTCCATGTATATGATATATACAGTATCATAATTACTTTATACAAGGATGCAATGATTTGAATAAAACTGTCTTCCCAGGCAGTGGTGGCACACGCCTTTAATCCCAGCACTTGGGAGGCAGAGGCAGGAGGATTTCTGAGTTCGAGGCCAGCCTGGTCTACACAGTGCATTCCAGGACAGCCAGGGTTACAAAGAGAAACCCTGTCTCGAAAAAACAAAACAAAACAAAAGCAAACAAAACAAACAAAAAATCTGTCTTGAAAAAAATATCAAATGTGCTAAGTTCTTTTACAGTTTTTAGAAAGAAGAAGCACATTTTACAGCTAAAGAGATTTTTTTTCATACAGATATATAACATTCTATTTTTCTTTATCTGGAAAGTGAGGCTTTTGTTAAAAACAACCTATTTCTAAAAAGAGTTGGTTAGACACTTTGGATCACAGAAACTCACTATGAGTAGTGAAATATATTTGCTTCTATTCCTATCAAGAACGTCTTGAAGATAAAACGTCAAAGAGTAAATTTTACTTAAAAAAAGATTCAAAGACCATCTAGCATACATGCTCCCTGGTTAATTGAGATAATATTCTATTTTCATTGTACCATTTACTGAAATCATAAATTATTTTTAAAGAAAATGTAATCTTAACACTCAAAGTAACAAAATCAATAAGGCATTCCAAACTTTTCCATGTTTTTATTGTTTTCCTAGAAAGATTTTTATGAGATTACTAATTTAATTGCTCTTTTTACCTTCAATGCCCTAACTAACCTCGGGTTCTCACATATGATTGACAATTTCTATCCCCATTTAAAGTTAATCTCTCTTTTAAACTGAAAAGCATTTTAAAGATGAAAGATGCTTTCAATCATCTTAAAATAGTGCTAGGTCTCTCACGATATTGTTGCCTACTAAAACATTACTAGCATGGTCCATGCATTTGATTAACCCTAGCCTAATATCTAAATTGTGTCATTATTGTAATATAAGGTTGGATTTCTAACAAAAATACAAAGGTAAAAGAAAGTTTCAAAGCATTTACTATAGCACTGGCAAGCTTCTCCTGGTATTGTCTTTATTTTAATATGTTTAAATTTTTATTTTTTACATAAGTCATACCCTGATCATCATTTTTCTTACCTCCACTTCTTTCTGTCCCCTCCCCTCAAGATCCACTTTCCCTTTCCCCAAGATCCAATGAACCAACTCCTTCTGATTCCCTCCCTAAAACACACAAAACAAAAGAAAAACCTAAAAACAACAAAAACTCAGAACAATCAAACAGTAACAACAACTAAACCAAAACAACAACAAAAAGAGCAAGCCTCTCAGGAATATCAACTAAATATGGCATAAGAAATTACATAAGGTAGGCACAAATCCTCAAATCAAGAATGGACAAGGCAAGCCGGGCATGGTGGCGCACGCCTTTAATCCCAGCACTCGGGAGGCAGAGGCAGGCAGATTTCTGAGTTCGAGAACAGCCTGGTCTACAGAGTGAGCTCCAGGACAGCCAGGGCTACACAGAGAAACCCTGTCTCGAAAAAAACAATGGACAAGGCAAATGAGCATGAAGAAAGGGGACCCTGATGCAGGCAAAAGCATCAGAGATAACCTCCACTCCCACTGTTAGGGGTGTCACAAGAGCATCAAGCTATACATCTACAACATATATGCAGAGGACCTACCTTAGACCCATAAAGGGTCATTGATTATCACTCCAGTTTCCATGAGCACTTAAAAGCAATGCTTAGTTGATTCTGTGGGCCATGTTGTTATGGAATCCTCTATCTCCCTGATTTTCAGTATCCTTACTCCCCTGATTCACCTAGTATTTGGCTGTGGTCTCTGCATATGCTCCCACCAATTGCTGGACCGTGCCTTTCTGATGACTATGGGTTAGGTGTATAGCAGACTATCATTAGGTATCAATTCATTGAGGGTTTTTCTTGTTTTCTTTTGTCTTGTTTTTTGTTTTGACAGCTGTATTTGGGTCTATCCTGGGTCTCTGAACTACCCAGCTTCTGATCTCTGGTCCCAAGGGCAATACATGTCAGACTTTTGACAAGATCCACAGAGAGCTTTTGAAGGAGAAAGCATTTACCTGACACCCCAAGGCTTGACAAAAACAGTGTCATGGGTAAGATTCCAACCTCATTCACTTCTAGCTTACAATCATATTTTTTTTTACCCACTATTAATTGAAATAAATTTGAAGCCAGAAAGCGAGATCACAAAACCATGAGTTGCTGAAGCATAGAACAGAATAGATCCAGAATGGTGAATGTTTTAGTTAGGGTTTCATTTTAGAAAGGGACACTGTGACCAAAGCAACAACCCTTATAAGGACAAACATTTAACTGGGGCTGGATTACAGTTTCCAAAGCACAGTGCATTACCATCATGGTGCGAAGCATGGCAGCATGCTGGCATATATGGTGCTGGACAAGCCAAGACCTCTTGGTCCACAGACAGCGAAAGAGGACTACTTTCTGTAGGCAGCCAGGAGTAAGCTCTCTTCCACATGGGGCAGAGCTTGAACATAGGAATCTCAAAGTACACCCCTATAGTGACCCACTTCCTCCAACAAGCCCACATCCTGAATCTAGTATATTCAAAGCACCACAGTGAATATAAATTCCAAAGTAGATAATTTAATTCAGAATTAAATAAATTCCCAAATGACTTTTTTATGTTAAGCATTAAAGCATTAGTTTAGAAAGGTGATGTTATTTAATATAGGTAATGATTGTTCACTCACATGTTGAACAGAGCTTTGGAGAATGGCCACTGTATGTTCTGTGTTTGCCATCAGTGAAATTATTTGATGAAATTACTTGCCTAGAGGATTTTGCCTGAAGATATAAATGTGAAAATCAACTCTCAGAGCCTTACGTTCCATAGAAAGATATTACACATGAGAAATGGGAAGAAAGAAAAAACATTTCCATGAGAAAATGCAGCATGAATCAAGAGTAGGAGTTAGATTAGTATAGAGGAAGGTCAACAGGGCACAGTAGGAGAAAGGGCACCTTGGGAAGAATGGGAGAAGGGTCCAAGGAGATCTGCTTCAGAAACCTAATTGTATTTATGTTCTTTTCGAAGACCTTGGGCTCAGCACATCTGGTTTGAATCATTGGGGTGCTTAGTGTTAGCAACAGTGCTTTATCCTGAAATGGATGAGAAGCCATGGACATTTTTGAAGTACAGAAAAGGCGTAAGGATATCTACCATAAAGAGATATAATGATGGAAGTTGTTCAGATATACATAAGATGAGTAAGAAACTAGAGAGGAATTAAAAAAATACCATAAGACCATAAAAATTAGTCAGAGTTCTGTATTTATTCATACATAAAAAATTTTCATATAAGGAACTGTCTCACATTTGAGAGGTCTCGTGATCTGCAGTCTACAAACCCAAAGCCAGGAAGCTCATGATCTATTTCCAGCCCAGATTCTATACCTGAGATCCAAATATTTAGTAGTTTTGGTTCTTTTCTGGACACCAATATCCTCAAGATTAAAAATAAATGGGGCTTCCTTTGAAATCTGAAGTCATTAAAAAAAAAAAAAAAGGAAGAAGAAAAGTGTGAGAGTGAGGCCTGGAGGTGTGTACTCTCACCCGAGAGAAGACTCATCATTCTGCTCTGCTCAGGTGGGTTAGATGGGTCTACTCCTATCAGGGAAGACCTTCAACTTCCCTCAATCGGATACCGAGCTTATCTAAAAGTGTCCTCACAGAAGCAGTCAGAAAACAAATGGCATGGTCTCATGACCCATGGAATCAAAACAATAGTGAGGAGTTCACACACACACACACACACACACACACACACACACACACACACACACGTCTGAAAGCAAATAGGTCTCATAAATGTTTGTCAAACCTGAAGGTCCTAACCTGTCTTGCAATACTCATTGACATGTGAAGTCACAGACCTCTCTAGGACTCTTCAGAGGATTTCAGACTGGGAAAGGTAGCGCCATTCCTGTGCTTCAAACTAACATTGAGAAGGGGCGTTTGCATGGAATTTAGACTGGTCTCATATGGTTGTTATAAGCATAGAATTGGAAAACTTTGTTAATAAATTTTAATACCAGATTAGGACTTTTTCTATTGAAACTTCCTTTATCTATAAGAGAACATTCAGCACTAAGATAAATTCTATTTCCTTGTTAAAAAGAATATATGAAATAAATGGTGCACTTATAGTATGTAGGCATTCATTATATGTTCAAGAAATTAACATAGTAATACTAAAATATTTAATATACTTTCAAATGACATTTAGAAAATTTAATTTTTATGTATGTCTGTGTTTCTATGAATGAATGTGCACATTTGCTTTTAGGTGTCTTTCAGAGGCTAGGAGAGCATGTCAGATTCTCAGGGACTAAAATTACATGCAGTACGCAGAAATTGACATAGGTAATAGGACTTGTACTTGGTCCCTTTGGGATTGAAAAGAACTCTTAAACACTGAGACATCTCTCCAGCCCCTCAAGTTGACTTTTTTCTTACATAGCATAGTTTGTCAGTATGCTGTATAATTTTCTGTCCAATCTACACAATCTAAAGCCATCTGAGGAAGAAAACTCAATTAAGAAAATGCCTCAATAATACTGTGCCCCAGGCAAATTTGTAGGGCATTTTCTTACCTAATGATTGATGAGGGAGGGCCCAACCTACTGTGGGTGGTGCCATCCCTGGGCTGGTGGCCCTGGGTTCTAGAAGAAAGCACGCTAGGAAAGTAAAGAGAAGCAGGCCAGAAAGAATAGTAGACCACTCTTCTATGGTCTCTGCATTAGCTCTTGACTCCAGATTCCTACCCTGTTTGAGTTCCTAGCCTGACTTCTTTTAGTAATGTACTAAGATGTGGAATTTTAAGCCAAGTAAACATTTTCCTTCCCAAGTTGCTTTGCTCATAGTTTTTTTTTTTTTTTTTTTTTTTTTTTTTTTTTTTTTTTTTAAACACAGCAATAGCAGTTCTTATCAGGACACTCAATATTCTGTATCTTCTCAAATAGGTATTAGGAAACAGGAATAATAACCCCATTTAATGACAAAAACAATCAATTTAGGAAATAAACATAAATTAAAGAATTAATTTTAAAAATTAATCACCTTTGGTTGTAAATGTCTATACTTGTATAGTAACATTTCTGTACTAGATTTGCTATGTGTATGATTTTAAAAGGCAATCGTTACCTAGGTATTTTTATATAATTCTCTTTATATACAAGTACTTGCGAAATTATAAAATATGCTCACTGTAATTTATGAAATCAGCAAATGTGAAACTTGATATCATTTAACGCTTACTTTAAAAATGTATGGGAACTGGGCCCAACTAGATGACTTCTCTGATGAAGGTACCTACCTATCAGTGAGACTGACAACCTGATTTTTATCATCTGAATTGTGTGACATCTTAATACATCCACAATCATTTATGGATCATTTACACACACACACACACGGGCACACACACACAAGCATGCCATAGCATATGCATGCATATCAGTGTACAAATACACACTTAAAATAAATAAAGAGTTTAGAAAGTAAAACCCTTTACAAAATGCATGGAATAAGTGCATAAATTCATTGGTATGGATGTGAAGGGAATTTCTTAAATAGAACTTCAATGTCTCAGGCTCTAAGAACAAGAATTGATAAATGGGACCTACTGAATTTAAAAACGTCTGTAAGGCAAAGGACATAGTTGATTGGGTACGCTTTTAAAGTTTAGAAGTTTCTGGTAAAAGCAGATCAGACTTTTTAACCATCATAAACACAAACTAATAGTCTTTAAGCTAAGCTATAATATGAATTCTTAACAAGTTAAAAATAAAAACCTTAGTTAATTGACATTTCTTCTTGCTAGTTTTTACTTGTAGAAAAAAACAGCACTTTTTCTTTTTAAAATATTGCATTTGGCAACATCCATTTACTTGATGATAATGCAGGAATATAAATTACATGTTTTTTTAAACCCACAATGGGTCCATGTTATTTTTTAAATATTTATATCTATTATTTGATAATTTCACATTATCAATCCTGAGGACCTTCACTTCCCAGTCTTGCCAGGAATGCCTCCAACACATACTTGGGAAGAAGGGGGGGGGGAGAAGGAAGAGGAAGAGGAGGAGGAGGAAGAGGAGGAAGAAGATGAGGAGGAAGAGGAGGACAAGGAAGAGGTAGAGGAAGAGGAAGAGAAAGAAGAAAATCTAATATGTGTTGCCAATGTAATCACAGGAGCATGGTTCCAGTAGCCATTCCCTTAAAGAAAACTGAGTCTATCTCACCCACACTGCTGCTCCACTATCAATTGTGGAGAGCTACACTTGACCATCTTTATTATAATTTTCAAGAGTTCTCTTCTATGACTTTCTGTTTACTCTTACTTTGTTGATAGGGTAGGTGTTGTCATAGGATCCTTCTACGCCCCTCCTTCTCAACTGTGAGTCCATATCATTAATACCATGGCAAAAGTAGCTTGCTTGCCCTGACAGTCAGAGGAGCAGAGATCATGGACTTACACCTTGTTTCTGATGACAGCACGGACCACTGACATTCATATGGTGTCTGTCATCAGCATGTATCACTGACATTAGCATGTCCTCCAGTTAGATAATATATGAACATCATGACAGCCCTCTGCTGCTGCATGGACACTACCACTGCTTTCAGCAGACACACAGGAGGACATCTGCCTCTGGTGGTAACCATCGGCTTGGCTCTTGGAAGCGGCATGGCATGGGCATCTCTAATAAAGTTACACAAACTGACCAGCAGTACATAGTGAATATCATAGCAGGTCTTTGGAACAAGAGGAAGGAATACATTTTATTATGCCCCATTAAGATTTTAATCTTTCAGAAAACAATAATAGCAGGCAGGAAAGTATGATATTTTAGTACGATCAATAATAGTTATTAGGTCTTCAAATTATTACGATTAAAAGAGATAATATTGAGGCAGCAAACCATTCCACAATTTCAAAATAATCTAAGATTTAAAAATAAAAACCTATAGTTTAATCATTTGATGACGTTAATAGAATACTTTTCCCAAAGAAAAAGAAAAAGCAGAAGATTTTTCAAACCAAAAACATTAGCATTTCCAATATGCTGCCTCACATATTGAATATAAGGAGACTCATTTTAAAACCTAACCTCTTCCATTACAGTTTATTGTTTCCTGTGGACATTTCTAAATCTCATATATGCTTTAAACAGTCTTAAATTTAAATACTACCACTTCAAGTTTAAGACAATGAAGCTTGACAGTGTATTAAAATTCTAACCTTTTACCATATTTGTATTGGAATTTTAATCCAGCAGCATAGATGCTCTGAAAAGGGACCACATCCAAAGACCTTCCAGGTCTGTGTGATCTGGGTGGAATAACAGTCCTTCCACCCCTCTGGCTCCTCTTAGTACACAGCTTTAATCTGCAACAATGGAGGTAAAGTTAATTTGTAGAAGGAAGCAGCCATTTTGAAAAGTGACATCTAATTGAAGGGCAGATAAAGTAAGGACTTAGGAATTAGAGAACGATTTGACAGCATGAGTCAGATAGGAGAAGCCCAATTCTCACTAAGATAAGAAAGAGAAACTGCTTAAGAGCAGAGAGAGAGAGAGGGGGAGAGAGAGAGAGAGAGAGAGAGAGAGAGAGAGAGAGAGAGAGAGAGAGAGAGAGAGGAGGGCAAGGGAGGGGAAGAGATGGGGGAGGGGAGGGGAAGGGAAGGCATGAGAAGGGGCAAAGGGAGAGAGGGAGAGGCAGTGTGGTGCGCAGTGCTTGGTGTGTGTGTATAGTAGTATTACTGGGACAGTTTTACAAAGAAAGCTTGCAGAGAAAACAAACTATACAACAGATTAAGACAGAACAAGCTAGAGAATGAGAAAGAGCCAGAAGATTTGAATATATTGCCAAAATTATTAAGAGGCCAGGCAGAGCATTTCAGCCAAGAGAAGCCAGATTGAATCAGTTAGCTTGGAAATTAGATGTTATCTTCCAGGTCTAGGCTCAGGGATAGTTAGAACACAGAAGAAAATGCCCTGGGCTCACTCAGCTTGGGCATGGCTCTTTTCTCATCACTTCATCTGATAAATAAAAATTACACTTACAAATAGAGATATGATGTTGTTCTGAGCATGTGATGTGGACCTGTAATCTCAGCCACATCAGAGGCTGAGGCAGGAGGATTACAACTGAGACCCTAACTGAAGTAAAATGCAAAAAAGCAGGACAGTAACATAGCAGCACAGTAGTAGATGGCTAGGTTCAAGTCACAGAAATGAAGAAAGAAAAGGAGATGATGACAAAGCAGTCTTCTTATGGCAGAGACCTGGAGAAAACTGCTCAACATCACAAGTATTGACAAGCTTTTTAATAGAACATCTCCTAAAATCCTGCTCAAAATTAAGACAGAAACCATCACTTTTTCTTCACAGATACAGAAATGTTATGTATCTTTTGAAAGATAACAGAATAAGGCAAATCCCCAGCTGAAGTTCATGGCTAAAGAGAAACTGATATAATGCTTTGGAAAACTATTCATAGCTAAGGAGACATAGTTTTGGTGCTTTGAAAACCTGTATCAACTTCCCTTCTTTTCATTTTGCATCCTCCTTGTACTTGACCCTTTAGTGAGGCCCAGGTTTTTCTAACCACTCACGCAAACTCATCATTCACTTTAAAGCTGCTACTTTTATCATTTGAAAGATGTATTTGTTTTTATTCATAAGTGTGAGTGTTTTCCTTGCATGTATGTAAGTACACTTCACCCATGCCTGGTGCTCCCAAACAGTGCTGATAGCTTGGGTCTGAAGTTACCAATTGTCTTAAGTTGCCACAATACTGGAAACTAAACCCACTCTCTCTGTAAGAGCAGCAGGTACTCTTAACTGCAGAACTATCTCTCCAGCCTCAGAAATTCCTACTTCCTACATTCTATTTTCAAAACAGTAACCATTACAGATACAGATTACAAAAGATTAAAGGAATTGACTTTGAAATATGAGACAATAATAACAAAGTGCAAGTGCTTATTTCAGGTAAGGAATATTAACATATAATTTGAGTAGAGAAAGTGATTATGTGTATGTGTGTTTTGTGTGTCTGTGTGAACATACATAAATGCAATTATTCCCTTCTCTCCTAACTCCTCCTTCTTGCCTTGTTCCTTTTCTCTTTCTCCCATTCATATCGCCTCCGTCTGTCCTACAAATTCTCCTATCCTTTGTCCCTCCCCTTCTCCCCTCTCCCCCTTATGTTGCATGGGTCAGCCTTGAAATCAAAGTGCTAAGTCTTCCTTGTCTCCTAAGCTCATGAAATTAAAAGCATCGCTGTACCCAATGCCTCCTTCTATCTTCTCTCTATATTACAACCTACCTAGGACATGTTTAAACAGTTTTGTGTATGAAACACTTCCTGATAATGAGATTTGATTCATGGGTGTTGCTGTTCTATCCGTGGACCTAATCAGATCAATCCTTGGATTTAAGACATTGACCCTTGTTAAAACAATTGACATATTTATTTTTAACAAATAGAAAAACATAGAAAAGGAAAAAAAATCTAATGTTAGAGTACTGGAAATGTTTTTCTCTAAGGTAACATCAGAGATTTTGATAGGAGCATATTTGGAACAGAGTTTGGGTATTTTATTGGTATAAACACATGTTCAGTTATGTCAGCTGCAGTTTGAAAAACACATCTTTAAGAAATATAAGCTTAATGTGCACTTTTAAAACATTGGCAGAAAATAATGGGTGAAAAACACCTATGAGAAGGTGCAATCATGGTTTCTAACATTAGTATATATGCTATTTGCATTTTAAAACAGCAAAATTGAGAGCAAATTCTTTATAGAGCTCAATATGATACCTTTCTAAAGGTATAAATGAAAATGACATCTAGGGGGGTCAGAGTAAGGGGAGTGACAGAAGCTAGATTCCATAAAAGTACAAGGTAATACCAGGAGCATGAAAATATAGCTGAATTAAAGAAAACAAAGCAGTCTTGACTTAGCTGCTTTTTAACATTCAAAAGACAGACACAATATTCTGTAGTAAGCCCAAGTACTGAGGAATCAACCCACTGGAAAGCAATTTCTGCAACTGTATTCAACTCATTAACACAATTACTCAATGGTTTTATTGAAAATTCTATAGAATGTTAAACTAGGTTTATCTGGAAAAACCATTAAAAAGCTCACTCTATTTTTATCTTCTATATTTTAATGCCCTTTGATACTCAAAGCAGCCTACACCACAATAAAACCTAAACACATTGCAAGGGACTTACACAAAAGTTTGGAGTTTGTTTTATTTTGTGTATTACCAGGGAGTAAACCTAGGGCCTGTCTATACCACACAAGCATTTTATTTCCCTGTGGCACCTCCCCTACCCTGAATATTATTCTTGGATACAAGTACTTCTATAGTTAACAAACTCAAGGCAGCCCTCTCCTCCAATCACATTGTTAGTTTAGTTTCCTACCTCAGCTACTGCCATATCCTTCTCTATTAATACTGATATGTCTAAGATAACTGGAGTGGGTTACATACCATTATACCTGAATGCAGAAACACTATTATGTTAATAAGAAATTCCCATACACTTGCAATTTTGTTCTGAAACATTCTACATATGTGTAGAATGCTACTTTGTTAACACTTCTTGCTTCACAACAGCATCCCTGCTGCCCAGTGGTTACATTACTCTTGCATCACTACTTTCTTCTTGTTCCTTTTCAACAAACATTATCCCATCCCACACTCTGGATTCAAGAAATTCAAGTCAGAACTTACTTTTCTCAACTTCCGGAGGTAATTATAGAACACATGAACTAGTCATATATGTTTGTTGCCCACTGGAGACTCCGTGACAAAATGCATGTTTCACATGTGTGAGGTCTTGGGCTCAACTGTGTCTTCTAACTTATACCAAGCCCAGGTACTTTTGGTCTTCCTTTGTTAGTAGCCAGTGGTCTCTATTTCCTAAGAGACCAGTGGAAGTTTTTATCATCATCCTTTATAACTTGACCTATTGATATGCCAACACATACTAAATTAGCATTATAACCTTTGAAAATAAGCATGAACAAAAAGCCCAGTTTGTAGTATTTTATGATTTTTTAAGGTATGGCTTAAGATTCTAAGATTCTAAGCTTCTATCATGATGTAAAATGGGGAAGCAATGCATAGTAAAAGAATTACACTTTAAATTTTAAATTAACCCTCAGTTTTCATAATTGTTTATAATTTTGTCTTATTAAACAAGGTTTCTCTTAGAGGTATGTATACACTTATCTTCATTCTTTGTTTTTACTAAAATTATTATGGGAAAAAGATAGTAATCATATCCAAATGTTAAAACTTTAAGGATTTTTCTTTTAATTCACCTTCTCCTTCTATATCTAATGAGACCATGAGATACTGGGTAGGGCAGGGCATCCTCTTTAGCTGTCCTGTAAAAACTAGCTGATTCAAAGGACTTTCCAGCTTCTTAAAGCTTAGTGACCAAGCAAACTATATGTTTGCCACAACTGAAATCTGGCAGCAAAGATCTCTCCAAACCTACCAGGTGGAGAATCATTTTTATATACCCTAAAGAGAAAACAGATGTCTTGGCAAGCCAACTGGCTTATATGTCTGTCAAACATATAGAACTCTTGCTGCCTGCTCCATCTCAACAGCTATCTATACAGAAGACAGTAACAAAATACAGGGGCAGCAAATGGGAGGTGTGATTTAGAAAACTGCAAATATATATATATACAATTTAGAGAATTGAAGGCAGGGTTTCCTATAGAAGTAGCTATGTGGGCAAAACCTCAATGATAATTAAAATTGAGATCACTGAAAGAGATTATCAAACATGCATGCACTCACAAACAAACACAAACACATACATTGAGTAGATATTTCAGTAAGAAAAGCATGTGGACTAGATTTATAAGCTCTAATATTAAAATGATACATGATGGTGGCTCAATATTGTAGGTAAATTACCGCATTCATAAGTAATGGTTAACTTCATATAGGAAAGAAACAGCTAGAATAAGGTCATATGGTTACCATACCTCAAAAGGAGAAGCTTAAATACTGAAAAAACAAGAGGGAATGGGGACAAACATGCAGCTGAAGCTTAAATACTGAAAAAACAAGAGGGAATGGGGACAAACATGCAGCTAGAAAGCAGCTTAATAGTCTGTATTAAAACTTAAACGTGAAGTTTATTAATCAACCTCGCTTGTGGATACATCAGGGTCACAGGATACAGCTGTCCAGTTGTGTGTTACCAACACATGGATGAATATCATTTACATTGAGCAGGGAGGATGCATAGTATAAAGTTCTCTGAGTATTACAAATATCCTAAGTTCAAATAAATGTAACGTTTATAGCCAAGCAAAATAATGAACTGAAAGTAACATTAGAAATTACATAATTCACATAATTAAGATAGAAGACAAGGAGCAGGGCGGGGTAGCATATAGGGAACTTTCGGGATAGCATTTGAAATGTAAGTAAAGAAAATTTCTAATAAAAAAAAGATTGAAGACCATGTGTATTTCTAAATGAAAGGATGAAATATTAGGAATATGTTACATATGTATGTCTTTGATAGAAGTAATCTATGATGTTTGTGAATTACTAAAAATGTATAAGAGTAAAAACAACCAATCATACATAAATTCACTGGTTTCTTATATTGTTTCCCTAGTAATTCTGTCTTGATCATCATTGAGAATTTTTCCCTGACCTCTCATAATTCAATATTCTGAGTCCAGAAAAGAAATGGCTGTTTCCATCTGTTCTGTGTAGAGTGAGTAATATTTGGTTAAGTTTATGAATAAAAATTAATATGCACATCCTGGTATGTGCTTCACCAAATTTTGGGTTATAATTTGGTCCAGGATCAGGGTCTTGACAGAAGGGTCTATGCATGCTCATCTTTACAAGTGACCTGGGAATGCTGGCTTAACACTCTCTGCTTTTATTCCATATTCTTGCCTTTAAACACAGTGAAGTAAGTTTATGTTTCAAAAAATTTTCATATTCGGGCCAAACATGGGATAACTTCAGTAAATGAGCATGGCAGAGTTTACAGAACTGGTTTTTCACTGAAGACTTAGTTGAATCAGCTTTTTCAATGACTTTGGATTTTTATCAGAAGCAAAGAAAAATCATTCTTCCAGCATCAGGAAAGTGGCTTACCACAAATAATTGTTACATTTAATTTGTGTTCTGTGCATATCAAACTTAAAAAAAAAATCATGATTCTCAAGACTATGGAAGATTTTCTATCACATAACAAAGTGAGAGGCGAGACAAAAAGAAGCAGGCCTGAAAGGAAGACTCGGGGGTAGGTTGCAAGCTCTCAAGTTCAAGGTAGAAGAATTTTCCTACTGAAGTAACAGTTTCCCTTCCTGCAGAAGAAAAAGAAAAAGGCATAAGAAAAATTCCAGACAGGTTGAGAAATCAGCCGACAAACCTCATTATTGATGGCGTCAGGTGGTAGATCAATGCTGCAGGAAAATCAATGGTAAAAATATTTTTAGTGGTGCATACAGATGAATCACCTCAGCAGCAATTCTTCATGGAAACCACAAAGGTCTGTAGCCACCCCGAGAGCTAGTTTCCTAGGAGGCAAGAACTTACATGGTGTTTCCCAGATACCAATTATCCCTGTGCGTTTTTATATTTTGGAGAATATGTAACTATTTGCTACAAGAGGCCAAGGTAAGGAAAGGTGGTGGGAAAAAGTAAATTAGAAAGAGACAAAGGAAAGCAGGGAAGGGAGAAAAGAAGGCACTCTTAGATATTCTACTGACAATGAAATGCAATATTTTGTATAAAACATTTAATGAATACTTGTTATCTCCATGCAAACACCTAAATTTTTATAGAAAAAGGTTAGAAACCATACATAAATGTATATATCGATGTCTAACTTAAGGAGAGTATATAAAAATACTTAAAACTGTGTCAAATGTTGAAGTTCTAGAACAAATACCAATAATAAAGATGTTTGTTTAAAATAGATAGGGACAGTGGGATGATTTTATAGAATCACCCTGGTATACAGCCTCCTGCCCAATCTTTCTTTGTATGTAATCAGTTAATCAGATTTTAGTACTTCCTTGACCCAACTGACCCATCAATAAAACAAAGAAAGAAAACCCAAAAGCTTATTCCTGGATAAGGTTCAGAGTTCAAACAAGAGCACCACCAGTCTTGGGATTACTCCCTTTGGAGAAGAAGTGGTAGTTTGAGTTATGATGGCCAAAGTATTAACTTGTGAATGTGTGGAAAACCCAGAGGAAAATATGGTGTGTTGAATGTGTTCCCAGTGTCTTCAAGAAGCCACAGGGTGCTCTCATTTAACAGTATATTATTTTTATATCAGCATAATTAATTTTCCTTCCTTCCTTCCTTCCTTCCTTCCTTCCTTCCTTCCTTCCTTCCTTTTCTTCCTTTTCTTCCTTCCTTCCTTCCTTCCTTCCTTCCTTCCTTCCTTCCTTCCTTTCCTTCCTTCCTTCCTTCCTTCCTTCCTTCCTTCCTTCCTTCCTTCCTTTTCTTCCTTCCTTCCTTCCTTCCTTCCTTTTCTTCCTTCCTTCCTTCCTTCCTTCCTTCCTTCCTTCCTTCCTTCCTTCCTCTATCCCTCCCTATCTCCCTCCCTTCCTTTCTTCCTTCATTACTTCTTCCCTCTAGTACTGTAATAATACTAATTTCCAGACTCAAATATGTTAGGCAAGTTTATGTTTTTTAACCAAGCATATACTTCATTTGCAAGACATTAAAAATTCGTTTACAAAGCATTAAAATTCTACATAATATGTCTTGATACTTCCTTGTTATTATTTTTTCCTTTCTTTTTCTGTGTTCTTCAATATACATAATATGTCTATTCATTGTTCCTTTAAAATATCAGATACTTCCAGGTCTCAATCTCTCTTTTATCCTTCTCCTCTCTTGTCACTTTTTAGCTCATGCTCATTCTTTCCATTCAAGTTCCTAAATCCCCTACTTTCTAAACATTAATGCTTTTCCTTCTATGGAATTATCTCTTACTCTACTGGTCCAATGAACAGATACCCACCCAATTTCCATGAGGAGATTAGGTATCTTTTCTTTTATTCTTTTTCTGAGAAAATCCTAAGAATTATTTACTAGGTCTTTTTTTTTTCCAATTTTTTTGCACATTTTTATTAGATATTTTCTTTATATACATTTCAAATTTCAAATGCTATCCTGAAGTTCCCTATACCCTCCCCCTGCCCTGGTCCCCTACCCACCCATTTCCACTTCTTGGCCCTGGCATTCCCCTGTACTGGGGCATATAAAGTTTGCAATACCAAGGGGCCTCTCTTCCCAGTGATGGCTGACTAGGCCATCTTCTGCTACATATGCAGCTAGAGATATGAGCTCTGGGGATACTGGTTAGTTCATATTGTTGTTCCACCTATAGGGTTGCAGACCCCTTCAGCTCTTTGGTGCTTTCTCTAGCTTCTCCATTGGTGGCCCTGTGTTCCATCTTATAGATGACTGTGAGCATCCACTTCTGTATTTGCCAGGCACTGGCATAGCCTCATATGAGACAGCTATACCAGGGTTCCTTCATCAAAATCTTGCTGGCATATGCAATAGTGTCTGGGTTTGGTGGCTGATTATGGGATGGATCCCCGGGTGGGGTAGTCTCTGGATAGTCTATCCTTTCTTCTTAGCTCCAAAGTTTGTCTCTGTAACTCCTTTCGTGGGTATTTTGTTCCCTATTCTAAGGAGGAACGAAGTATTCACCCATTGGTTTTCACTCTTCTTGATTTTCTTGTGTTTTGCAAATTGTATCTTGGGTGTTCTATTAGGTATTTTCTTCATTTACATTTCAAATGCTATCCCAAAAGTCCACTATACCCTCCTACCCCTTTCTCCCCTACCCACCAACTCCTACTTCTTGGCCCTGATGTTCCCCTGAACTGGGGCATATAAAGTTTGCAATACCAAGGGGCCTCTCTTCCCAATGATGGCTGACTAGGCCATCTTCTGCTATATATGCAGCCAGAGACACGAGCTCTGGGAGTACTGATTAGTCCATATTGTTGTTCCACCTATAGGGTTGCTGACATCTTCAGCTCCTTGGGTACTTTCTCTAGTTCCTCCATTGGGGGCTGTGTGTTCCATCTTATAGCTGACTGTGAGCATCTACTTCTGTGTTTGCCAGGCACTGGCATAGTCTCACAAGATACAGCTATATCAGGGTCCTTTCAGCAAAATCTTGCTGGCATATGCAACAGTGTCTGCATTTGGTGACTGATTGTGGAATGGATCCCTGGGTGCGGCAGTCTCTGGATGGTCCATCCTTGGAGCTGAGACAAAAGGATGGACCATCCAGAGACTGCTGCACCCGGGTATCTTTTTAAAATAATCAACTTACTTCAAAATTGCTTATATACCTTACACATCATATATTGTCTAATGAAAATAAATAATTGTTAAATGATTAAGTATCTTTCTATGTCCAAGAGCAATATATAATAATTTATCAGTCATTTGATAACACTTGAACTATGATAACAACATTGTTTTGCTAATGACAATAAACACAGACTACCTTGCATATATTATACACTGTCTCAAATGCTATAGAAATTCAATTTCATAGAACTACCACAAGGGTTTCTTTAAAAGTAGCAAGAATCTCATCTGTTATTAGAAATGTGTAACCATCCATTCAGAGGATATGCTTTCTGAAAAGTTGCTCTTGATCACACTGCTGCAGAATCTCCCAGGTAAATATTTTATCCAGAAAGCACAACCAATGTAGGAAAGCTGTCCTAATGTATAACATCCTTTTCTTTCTGAATATTATAGTTAAATTTACCTTCATATCCTACATAAACCATGTACAATTAAAGGATACTACACCAAAGTATAGCTCATTTGAAAGACCTCATATGACTATAAGTTTGGAAATACTATCAGACTTCACCAGTGAATTTACCATGAATTATCAAAGAACAGAAGAGCTATTCCATGAACAGAAATCCTTTGCAGAAACAGAGTTTTCATATCCTGGACAAAAAGAAAGAGAGCTATGGTAGAATACCCACGTATTCTACCTAGTATCCTTCTTCACCAGGCCCTGCACTTTACTGAGAGCAAATAATCTTAGAAAGGTGAGGGTTTCAAACCTGATTTTAACAGAAGCAGCTGTAAACAGAGGGTGCCTTTTAAGGGCTAATTCCCTAAGGGTGTTTTAAAATGACACACACTTTACTTCTAGAAAAAGAAATAATGACTACTAGGAGAAGAAAAGTTAATCCCTCTCGGACACAAGTCCTTCATTAATTGTCTATGGCAGAGTGGTCAGCCTCGAAATCATATATCTACTACCAACAAAAGTGGACTCACAAAGCTGTTATTACTATATATTTATGCATGCATATACTACGCATACAACCATAATAATCAAATAAAAAGGGTCTATCAGTTTGAGGATTAGGGGGATATAGGAGCAGTTCAAGGGAGGGTTATCTGTGAGGAGTTGGAGAGATGGAAGTATCCCCTGTGATTTAATTCTATTTCAATTAAAAACATGTTATAAAAAATTTGCTTAACCAATGTAAAAATCAAGGAATATATAATACTATATATAAAAGTTAAAAAAGAAAGTTGTAAAGCAGAAAGAAAACATCATTAGCTTTTTTGATATTTTTAGTATTTAAAATATAATCTGAGATTTTTATGCAATTTTGATGGGCAGAAAATCTAGTTTAAAAAAAAACTGAGAATTTTGGCTTAGAACTTAGGTCTCACCACTCGTTCTAAAATGCAAAACTTCATGAGCTAAACCAACCAGTTATGTCTTTGAATTCTACTAGAAAAGTATAGTTATAGGAGAACATTATGCTCCAATTTGGATAGGCTGCTAGGTGAATGCAGAGAGTTGTAGTATACCAGAGAAGACACCTACAAATATAACACTTTACCGGAAGCAGCCCCAGGGTTGGAAAGTTTACTCTAGAATTAAAGCAGTTGAGTTTTTGTTTAAGTTCTTTGTTTAAGGTACTTACATAACCTAAGATCCAGTATAGTGCTTTTTGAAAATAATATTAATTCCATTCCCATGTGGAAACAAGCATTGTGAAAATTTATTCCTTTGGATTTGTTAAATTATCAGAAATGGACTGTTATGGGAGATTCTTGACATATATTTGTTCAAGATGTAGGATGCACTATACAGAATGAATTCCAGTGTATTTTTCTTTTATTGAAGACAGTGATTTTGTATAATATAACTTGATTATGATTTTTTCCCTCCCTGTTCTTTCAGTTCCTTGCAACTTTGTCTCCCAACTATATCCACCCCTTTCTGCTTCCTGACTTATTAGAAAATAAACATATTTCTAAGTAATAAAAGGTAATGTAGTAAGAACACACACACACACACACTGGAAAAGGACATGATAGCAACAATAACAAAAATGGAAGGGGAAGAGCCCAATAAAAGGCATAAGAAACAAATATAGACCCAGAGATACACTGGTGCACATACTTGGAAATCACAAAAAGCAAAAAACTCAGAACTCATAATACTATGTATTCAAGGGATGTATATGGTAAAACAAAGAGAAAAATAAACATAAAAAAATTTAAAACAGTTCTGAAATAATATTATGACACAAGGTGCCTCCAAATAAGCCAATGAATTTAGTTCCCATGTTTACCTTCTAACATTATCACCCTGACTGGTGCAGGCCTATGCAGGTCCTTTGAATGTTGCCTCAATCTTTGTGAGCTCAGACATTCATCAGTCCTGTTGTATTTAGAAAGTCTTGTTTTCTTGGTTTCCTTCATCCCCTTTGGCTTAATCTCTTTCAACCCCCTCTTCCCTAGAGTATCCTGAGCCTTGAGGGGAGAAATTTGATGGAAAAATCCTGTTTAGGGATAAGTGTTAAAAGGGCTCTAACTCCTTCTGTAATGTCTGGCTGAGGGCCTCTGAATTTGTTCCCATCTGCTGCAGGACGAAGCTTCTCCATTGATGTCTGAGCAACACACTGATCTATGAATGTAGCAGAATGTCACTAGGGGTCATTTTACTGCTACCTTTCTTGAGTACAACAGTAGAATTTGCTTTTATCCTGGGTCTCTGGCCTATCTTGTCTCAGGTACTTGGTTGCCCAGGTAATGTATTGTACAGATTACATCTTGTTCAGTGATCCTTACATAAAATATAGTCTTTGCTTACTCCCACAAGCTTTTTGACATCACTGAACTTGCGTATCTTGCAGGAAATTCTCCATTATATGTCAAAGGGTTTGTAGCTGGGTTGGTGTTTACGCTTTCCCTTTAGTAATATGTGGAATACTTTCGGGAATCAGGAATACTACCCAGTAGGTTGAAGGCTCTATGTAGGCACCAGCTTACAGTATTCAATAAGTTGTGTGGGTATTGTATTCAGCAATAGGACCTTGCTTTCTGATTGTAGGGGAAAAACCTACAGACTTGGCAACATTCTTTGTTGTTCCTGAGTTTCCATGGGAATCCTTGGGCAAACAGGTCAATTAGATTTAATTCCTTACCAGTACTCGAAGCTTTATTTGTTGAGAAGAGTTGTTTATTTGGGGCTCTGTACCCCCCCCCCATTATTTGGCATTTTCACTTAGATAACTTTCATATATGTATAATATTTGAAGCTTCTACTGTATTGGGTTTCTATAAACCCCTTTAATATCCCTTAATTTTAGCCATGTATTTTCCCTTATCCCCACTTTCTTTCCTCCTACTGATGTGATGCTCTTGTTCCAGCTTCCTATCTCCGCCCATCCCGAATTATTCTATTCCCCCTTTGTAGAGTGATCTATCTGCCACCCTAGTCCTTTATATGTAAACTTGGCAAAACAAATGATTGTAGCTGTTTGTTCATTGACTCAAGAGCTGATGTCTACCTATAAGAGAAAACATATTATATTTGTCTCTAGGTCTGGGATATGTCACTCTGATATTTTTCCTATTTCCATCTACTTACCTGAAAATTTTGAGATTTCATTTGTATTAGCAGAGTAATATTCAACTGTGTAGATGTACCACCTTTCCTTAATTCATTCTTCTATTGAGGGACATCTAGGTTGTTTTCTCTTCCTAGATATTATGAATACAGCAGCAATGAATATCCTTGAGAAATTATCTCTCTGATAAGATAAAATGTCCTTTATATGCCCAAGAGTGGTATAGTTGTATCTTGTGATGTATCTATTTGCAGTTTCTTTCAGGGGTGCCATACTGAATTCCATATTGGCTGCACAAGTTTGAACTCCCACCAGCAACAGATGAGTGTTCCCCTGAGCTATATCTTTGCCAATTTGATCTGTCAATTTTTTCTAAAAAAATGATCTTAGCCATTCTGAAGAGTATAAAATGAAATTTCAAAGCACCTTTTATTTACACTTCCATGACAACTAAAGATGCTGAACATTTCTTTAAGGGTTTCTCTAATGCTTGAGCTTCCTCTATTGAAAATTCTGTTTAGATTGGTACCCCATTTTTAATTGGTTATTTGTTTTCTTGATGTACAGTTTTTTGAATTCTTTGTATATTTTGGGTATTAGCTTTTACTGAGTATACAGCTAGTAAAAATCTTTTTTCCTCTGTAGGTTTCCACTTTCAAATGGCAGTGTCCTTTGCTGTTCAGAAGCTTTCCCGTTTCATGAAGTTCATTAACTAATTGTTGGCCCTAATTATTGTGCTAGTGTTCTGTTCAGAAAGTCTTTTCCCGTACCAATGAGTTAAAGGCTATTTTTCATTTTTCTTTTCATCAAATTTCAATGTAGACTGTGAACTTTCTTTGATAATGGCATGCCACTGTTGAGTTTCTGATTGTGTGAAGGATACTATACTGGTGCAAGATATTGATTGAATGGAATTAGATGACATACACTTTATGGGAAATCTCTACATCTACTTCAGGACTTTTTTGGCAGACCTTATACTATTCAAAAATTAAATTTTATGGTTGTTGAAGTTTTAGCTGTTTACTACCAATTTATACATACTTAGTTTTCACCTTTAATTAACCATAAGCTTTTTAGAAGTTCAAGATGATGTCCTAAATATTTTAATAGCTGTCTTATGATATACAATACTTCAACCTGTAAACATTTTATCAGTAAAGTTCTTTTGCAATGGTCCTAATTTGTATTGTCTCCTGGGAACCAGGTTATTCTTTATCTACCTGCTTACTTAAGTTTTTCAAGGAGACATTTCAATGAATCACATTTAATAGAAGAGAATATAAGTTTTTCTTTAACCTTGGATAGATTGGCTTTAAAAAATTTATAGAAGGAAGAAAAATAATATCTAATTTTCAAATGCTTCACTGCATAAAAATATCTGAAAGTTCACTGAATATCACTCTCTGGAAAATATGGATTTTGGATTATGTCATAACATGTGGCTTTACTTGATTGAGGTGAAAGGCAAAACTAACTTTGGAGATGAACTCATGGAAAATTTCATAGATAAAAACTTACAATGGAAAGCTGTATGTGTGATCGTTCCGTAAATAAAAGTGTTTTTTCCTAAGAATTACAATAAAAAGTCACCATAAAGTTTCTAAAAACAACAACAACAACAACAACAACCAATTTATAAGACAAAGACGGTATCAAGATTGCAGAAGATTTAAGAAGAATATGGACACTGGAAATGATTAAGCATCATTATGTGGAAGATTCCTGAACTTCTTTAGCAATATGGTTCACATGTACTTCAAAAAATATTTCAAACCTGAAAGAATGCAGAGGATTCTATAGTATAGTATTACTTAGGGCAGACTCCAGTGTCAACCACACTGGATATCCACACTCCTTGATGATACAGTTTAAAACACTATGGTTCAGGTAATGTCATAGCTACTATGATTTAAAATACATATTGTGACAAACATGTTTTAGTAAAACTTTTTTGAGACAGTTTTATAAATGTCTCAAAGCCACCGCTTCTCTCACTGCCAGTCACCACTAGCACTCATTTTGCTTTTGTTTCAGTATTTTCAGTTAGCTAAGATCATGATTATATGAAAAGAGTCCATAGTAGCATAAAATTAGAACATATTTTCCTGTGTTGTTTAGTTTTTCTAAGATGGGAAATTCATTTTCTCCACATAATACAAATTAATCGTAATAGTCAAAGTGAGAAGAGCCTCTTTGCTATGAATTACTTATTTACCATACACATTAACACACATGTATCTGCTACATCCAATAACATAGAGATCATTGTTTAATTTAATATGCCTTTGATGCCAGAGAACCTTAAGATTCCAAATTGCTGTATTATAGACATATTTTAAATTGTATATTGCAGAAGAGCACATACTTTCGTTTCACCTCACAGACCTATACAGCAATCTCTAGTTCCCATGATTACAATTAATCAGAAAAAATATTTATCTCATTCTGTTAGTGGTTATTGGTTTGTGATCTACCCTATTTTGCACAAATATTTTGTATAGTGTTTTACTTTCCTCAATCCCGATAGCTTTTCTGCCCTCATAATTTCTTGTTATTATTTTATTGAAAAAGTTTCCACCAGGGTAAAATATTTTCATCCCTGGTTACAACGAATTTATTAAAATAATTACGATGTACAAAAGCCTTTATGGCTGATGTCTTATGAATGCTATTTTTTCCTTTATACTATTGAATTTCACAACTACTAAATATGCCAATTAAAATGAATTGAGAATATGTAAAGAAGAACAAACCTAAATATCAAAAATGTTAAATAGTATGTTTAAAATAAGTGAATATTTAGAAAAAATGTTAAATATATATTTCTAATAACTTCACCAAGAAAACACACATTTTCCTTTGTGTTCGAATTCCCTGATTATCATAAAATCATTAACTATCCAACCAGTTTTCATAAGGTTGTCAGTGGATAAAAGAAGAATTAGCCTTTACAAGCTTCTATGAAGTGAAACCTCATTTTCAAAACAACTCAAGAAATGTTTATTTGGAGGGACTGATTAAAAACATTATTAAATATTCATTAGCTCCCCTATTCTTCCTTCCTCTTTTATTCTGTAAGCAACATTGACCGATAAGATCCCATGGTCTAACACCTTCATTATGAAATGCAAGCATTTTACCATAGAGAAAGATATTAAAAAGATTGAATCAGGAATGAATAACCTGAAATTTTTCATTCTTAGGAATAAAGGTACTAGAATAAAAACTAATCTTACATTTTATAACAGAGCACTTTACTTTTGTTAAAACAGAGACTATTTATTATCACAAACATTAAGCTTTATATTTTACTCTAATTTTTTTCCTATGAGCTTCATAGTAGACACTGAGATCATAGAGGTGTGACTAAGGAATTACATATTTAGCTTCCTTCTAACAAGGTGACCATTTTGTAAGACCTCCAATTCTCAGAAACAGTGACTCATCCCCAGATCAAACTCATTAAAGGTTATTTAAGCAATGCCAGGAAAGGATGTGACTCTATGCCAAGGTTTTTCTTCCCAACTCATCAAAAGAAGCAATGTCCATGTTTGCAAACAAGTTCACATAGATTTATCAGCACATGTTTGTGGTTTTGGTAGCCATAGGACTGGTTTTCCAAATGAAGAATTCAAGAGCAGCCTAGAAGCACCTGGAACATGAAAAGATTATAACTTAAAGCAGTCACATCTCTGGTCAGGTGTGCATGCAATCCAGCACAGGGGTAGAAACGAAAAAAAAAGATTACTGTATTATATAATCATTGTGTTCTAATGCTTATTGGCTTATTGTAATGTATCCTAAAGTGCATGGCAAAGTAGAATATTATTAATTCAATTCTAAGATTGATCGTGCCAATATTCTTGTTAAATCAATTGAAGATAGGGGTTTTTTTTTGTCATAATTCCATAGAGCATATATTGTACCCAGTTATTACTGAGCAATTCTTTATGGTTATTCTGTCTTTAAAGTTTAGAAACAGAACTGGATTGAATTTGTCTCCTGCACATCTTATATAAGAACCCAGTTGTCACATGTTAAATTGATGTATGTAAAGCTTAATTCACCATTTGAGAATTTGATGTTCGAGCTACAGAATGATTCATAAATAGGTCAAGGTACTGAGGGAAAAAAAAGATGTTTGATTATTCAATCCAACAAGAATTTTATGCAATTTCTACTAAGACTCATGGAACATAGTAAAAGAGATGGAGAGAACATAAGAGCTAGACGGTATAGAGAAGGGTGAGAAATGCCATATTCTGGCCTTGTCAGTTTGAACTCACACATTCAGCAGTTGTGGTTGCTTACACAAGATGAGACCCATAAATGGTTAGTTATGGATTTGGGGGGTTGGGGAGGTTGTGCTCTACTCATTCCAGCTGAATTGACTAATGAGAATTCTGGGATATAGGGAGTCATTATTTTCTGATGTTGGACCCACTAGTGATCCCATAAGGTTGCCTTCAATAGTTCAACCAATGGCCATACAGAGGGTCCTGGCTAAACTCAAATGGGTCAGTCACAAATCTAAAGGACATGAATATGGGAAGTGGATGGAGGAAGAGGTGGAACTGAGAGATATGTAAAGATAAAGGTGTATAGAGTATAAGAGTAATTAAAATACAATATATACATGTATAAAATTGTCCAGGAACTAAATTAATTTTTAAAAAGTACCAGCAATTGAAAGATGGAGAGCACTCATATTACAAATATGTAAAAATTAAATGTATTCAGTGACTACATAGCTAAAGTTCCTGGTAATCCTTCTGTCTTAGTTAGGGTTTTACTGCTGTGAAAAGACATCATGACCAAAGCAAGTCTTATAAAGGACAACATTTAATTGGGCTGGCTTACGTTTTCAGAGGTTCACTCTATTATCATCAGGGTCCGAGCTGGGAAGCATCCAAGCAGGCATGGTTTAGGCAGAGCTTAGAGTTCTAAATCTTCATCTGAAGGCTGCTAGTGGGAGACTGGCTTCAATGCAGCTAGAATGAGCATCTTAAAGCCCATGCTCACAGTGACACACCTACTCCAACAAGGCCACACCTTCTAAGAGTGTCACTCCCTGGGTTGAGTATATACAAAGCATAATACCTTCCCTTTATTGTTTTCTATTTACATTTATCTTGCTTGTCCTTATCTTTTCTCCTTCTTTTCATAGTGAAAGCATTTTATGCTGCAAGTCCATATGGATTTGCAAAATACCTACAGACATCTCTATGGATAGTTTTATACATGAAATCATTGGTCCAAATGTCACTTTCCTT
Organism: Mus musculus; assembly: GCF_000001635.26. Taxonomy (NCBI): domain Eukaryota; kingdom Metazoa; phylum Chordata; class Mammalia; order Rodentia; family Muridae; genus Mus; species Mus musculus. The sequence continues at coordinate 23,705,594 of NC_000070.6, forward strand.
TTAATCTTCTAGTCACTGATGACTCTCTGCAGCTTTCCTTTTTTCTGGTGAAGTATTAAAATAGTTAATTTTATTTCTCTACCTGTTCTATGCTTACAGCATTGCACAATATATCTGAAGATAATGCTATACCAAGTATACTTTTGAACCCAGCTTAAATCCATGGACATGAACTCTACAAGAGCTTCTACTTCACACTTAGAATGAATCCATACTGTGATTTACTTGGCTGTGCTCTCATTCGCTTCTTCATTCATTATATTTCTCATTGTTAAGGCAAGGGAAGGGGGGTTGATTTAACACCACAGTTACAAAGTGTGCCTCAGGAAGAGGAGGCAGCTGGTCAAAGCACCCCATAGACAGGAAGTTGGAGATGTAAACAAGGATGCTCAGCTTGCTTTCTCCTTCTTCTTCATCCCAAGACCTCATACTGTTTTTCATGAAATGGTACCATCCACAATTATGATGGCTCTCCAACCTTAATTATCCTCAAAGTCCCTCATAGACATGTTCGGAGGTTTGTTTCCATGGCAACTCTAAGTCTCATCAAGTTGACTATCAAGTTCCAAGTCTAACTGCTTGATATGCCTATCACAATTTTTACCAGGTCACTTTCCATATTTCTTGTTCTGGCAGATGAGTTGCTTGAATTTCTAAGATTATTACTTTTATTCTAGCACTGAGTTCTGTAAATTCTTGTATAGTTGTGTATATATTCTCCAATTATGTCATGCCCATTACAGACCCCATTATATGGAACTGGATTTTGAAATTTATTGGATAATGTCCACAGTGCAAAATCTGGTGGTCAGCTCTCAATTACTTTGCTTTCCTGTGACGTTTTCTTTCTCTTGTATTTTCTCTATAGGTGAAAGCTATCCCAGTCTGTTATGTGGTTTGTCTAGCTTCCCTTGACTTTGAGATTGGAGCAACCAAGGCCATATACCTTTGGTCTTGATTTCACTCATAATCAATTCCATGGAGATTTTGTTCTAAGTTTTCAACTAGCAAGGCCCTAAATACCATTAAAATGCAGATGACAATCCCATAATATTGAACTGTTTCTGTAGCATTTCCACTTGATGATTCTTTCATTTTTAGATGTAATTTATTTATTTTTTACTTATCCACTTACATCTTCCTCCCTGCCCACTTCCCAGTCACCCCCCTCCCACTGTCCTTCACGCATTCCCCATCCCCTTCTACTTTGAGCTGGTGTGGCCACCCTGGGTATCCCACAACCCTGGCACTTCAAGTTTCCACAGGGCTAGATGCTTTCTCTCCCACCGAAGCCAGACATGGCAGCTCAGCTAGAAGAACATATCCCAAGTATAGGCAACAGCTTTCAGTATATCCCCATTCCAGCTGTTCAGGACTCACATGAAGACATAGATGCATATCTGCTATATATGTGCAGGGAGGCCTACTTCCTGCCCCTGGAACTCAATAGCTGGGTTGAGACTCTAAGAGGACAGCCATGACAGGTTTCTGTCTGTACGCATAATGACATTATTATTAATAGTGTCAGGGATTGGTGCTTGCCCATGGATGGGTCTCAAGTTGGGCTGGTTGTTGGTTAGCCATTCCCTCAGTCTCTGTTCCAACTCCCATGCCTGCATCTTTTGTAGACATGATAAATTTTGGATAGAAAGTTTAGTGAGTGGGTGAGTGTCTCTATTGCTCCACTGGAGTTCCTGTCTGGCTACAGGAGATTCCTCTTCAGGTTCTATATCCCCCATGTTGTGAATCACCAGCAAGATCACCCCCATTGATTTTTGGGCACCTTCCTTATCCCAGGTCTCTGTCTTGTCCTAGAGATGTCTCAGACCTCCCCATCCCCGTCAGTTGCAGATTTCCATTCATTATCATGGCCACCTTGCCATCTCTCCTGTCCCATCCCACACCTGTTCCTGAATCTGCCCCATCTCCTCTCACTCCCAGTTCCCTTCCTCCATCTGATTTTTATGACTGTTTTATGACCCTGAACCATACAAGTAAGCTTTCCTTCACCCACCAACCTTCCCTGCTTGTACTTGATGTTTCTTAGACATCATAGATTTAGGATGTCTTTTTTTTTTTTTTTTTTAAGTTCATTCCCAAGCCTGCTTTTATTTTTTTTTTATTAGTTTCTTTATTTACATTTCAAATGTTATCCCATTTCCAAGTTTCCCCTCCAAAAATTCCCTATCCCCTCCCCTGTCCCACTGCTCACCAACCTACCCACTCCCACTTCCTGGCCCTGTCATTCCCTTACACTGGGGTATAGAGCCTTCACAGGACCAAGGGCCTCTTCTTCCATTGATGAATGACTAGGCCATCCTCTGCTACATATACAAATTCACCCATGTGTTTTCTTTGACTGGTGGTATAGTTCCAAAGAGCTCTTGGGTACTGATTAGTTCATATCAATGTTCCTCCTATGGGGCTTCAGACCCCTTCTACTCCCTGGTTACTTTCTCTAGTTCCTTCATTGGTGACCTTGTGCTTCGTCCAATGGATGACTGTGAGCACCCACTTCTGTATTTTCTAGGCACTGGGAGAGCCTCCCAGGAGACAGCCAAATCAGGCTCCTGTCAGCATGCTCTTGTTGGCATCTGCCTAGTGTCTGGGTTTGGTGATTGTTTATGGGCTGGACCCCCAAGTGGGGCACTTTTACCCCTAATATTTATCCCTATTTTAGTTATACCTTTCCATTTGCTTATGACATTCCGGTCCTTATTATGAAACAAACAAACAAAAAAACGTACTTCTTAACTAACTGCTTTTGTTTTCACATAAAATACAATTGTCAGAAGAACCTGCAGTTTTCTATGTTGAATCAGCTTCATGAGAAACATCCTGACTTTTTGTCTCTATCTACTTACTTATCATCTATCTATCTATCTATCTATCTATCTATCTATCAAACATAATTCTGTTGACAAAATGAATGCTTTTTATAAAACTTCCTGACCCATCAATCCACTTCCTATCTCTGGAGTACCCAGACTGTCACACATGTTGGGAAAACTCTTTATCAAGCATGAACATACATCTATTGAACTAGGACCCATATGTAAATGTCCTCCAAATAATTTATATACACAGTGAATGGTAACTATTACCATAGGGAACTTCGAATCTCACTGGTCAAACTGAGAAAAGGTCAGCTTACAAGATAGAGATAAAAGCTAAGCTATGGCCTACATAATACATAACATTTAAAGATAACATGGTAGAAAGAGCCATGATTTCTTCAAAGGATTGTATTTCTTTGCTAATACAATAATCCTGGTTGTGTTAAATCTATTATTAAATACTATTCTTTTGGCTAGACCACTCAGATTATGTTCATTTTGCTCTAAGATCTGTTATCATGCTTAAGCTCTTTGTTTTAGTGGGAATTGTTACTCTCTTCACACTGGAAATGATACTATTTCTACAGCAAAAGACCCAACTAGCATCTTCACATACACACAGTAAAAAGTGGATTGCATTCATTAATCATATTCTAAGATTTTCTCGGCAACAATCTAAGTGACAAAACTTATTCTATTAGATGATCCCAACTTGATCCATAAAGAAACATGATACTTTTCTTATTTTAATTTGATTCCAAAGATCAGGATCATGATAGTGATTCTATTTTGCACATTATTTTCTATATTATTATAATGATACTGATAGAATTCTTTTAACTACTGTTTCGTCATGTCTAAAATCTATAAATTGCATATTAAGAACTAATCTCATGTCAACATTACTTAATCCACTAGAGTTTCAATTCAATAATAAAATGTGTGTTTATGAAGAACATCATTATTGAAGATAGTTAAATTGCTACAATATTTTGTCTGTACATATCTGATCTAAGCAGAAGTTTATAGAAAAAGAAATATGATAATATCTATGTAAACTCTCAGTACAGGTGAGAAAACTCCCTTATTAATAATCAGTAAAATTTCAAAAGTTACATTTGGCTATGGAAGTGCCTGGTGTTATGCCATCGACCTTCAGAGCCTACATATGAAGTACTTTTTAAAAATGTTTTTCTAAGCCTGTCCACGCTATGGTACATGTGAATTTAAATTGTACCTTATTATCTCTATTTCTATCTCTCTCTCTCTCTCTGTGTGTCTAAGCAAGAAGCATAGTCTTGCTGGTACACAGCACACTCTCAGAAAGTGTCACTTTACCTACTGCATAGTTATCTCTGTATAAAGTTTCAAGTAGAAAGGAAGTATGTTAAAAATTGCATATGAATTGTTTGCTATACTGACATTCATATAATAAACTAAAGTAAAATTTCATCAAGAAAAGGTGACCAGAGTGATTTGGTAACTCATTTTGTATGAATGGGCTCCCCTAACATTAGGTGTAAAAGCTTTGTCTATATTGTTCAAGCATTACAATGTATTATTCCATATGAAATAAATATTATGGGAGATTCATTTACATGGTATTCATTTACTTTTTGTTGCTTATCATTTTAATTCTTTTTTATTTTTAAGATAGATTGTTTACATTTTTAAAGTTAGCATTAAGCAGATGTACATTCAATTGTTTGGTTTTATTTCCTTTCCTTGAGATCAGGTCTTACTATGAAGCCTGGGTACCTGGTCCATGCCATGTAGCTCAGGCTGCTTTTAAATTCAGGCTGACCATCCTGAATCTACCTCCTGAATGCTGGTATTATAGACATAAAATCATCATGCAATCTTTAGCAAACTTCTTGGAGTCTAAAACGGGGATAGAAATGAAAATAAAACCATATTTCTTGTCCCCAAAGAAATTATTTGAGGGTTGTAGAGATGGCTAAGAGGTTACGGGCACTGGTTGATCTTTCAGAAGACTGAAGTTCCATTCTCAGCACCTACGTGGCTACACAACTATCGATAACTTAAGGGTTCTGATGCTTTCTATTGGTCTCTCTATACATAGCATGCACATGATGCATAGACCAACCTACACGTAGGCAAAACATCCAAACACATACAATAGATTAAATAAACATTGAAAAACTATAACTCGATCATGAAGTATTTATTAAACTATTCCTTTTGATATAGTAGATAGTATTCATGGGAAAACATTGTATAATCCAACATAAAAGTAATGAGTACTGTACAATTTATTTAAGTTTAGGTGTTATAGAACTTTAGATGTGGGTTTGAGTTTTAGAATGTTTCAAACACATGTAGCCTCCCTCAGCCCTGAAGCAGGTTGATCCAGACTGATCCAGACTTAGACCTTGCTGCCACTGAGAAGAAAATTACCTAGGGTGGAGCCTTCCGACCCCGATGGCTCTTTTGTTCAGCCACCTGCCACTGCTCTCTCCAAGACACTGCTACCTGCTGAGAAGCACCTGATACATTCAGGAGGAACATCCTATTCTGCACCATCACCTACAGGCTGGCTCCAGACACCAAGAATGGACTGGTGGGGATGGGCCTTCCCCTTTTATAAGTACACTCTCTTAGTAAATGGAGAGCCTTGAACAGAATCATGTCTTGGCTCCATTAACCTCTTGGCTGTCTAAGTCTCTTTCAACCCCAGCCTGCCTCCCTGGTGTGCCTGGTCCTTGTAAGCCGCGGGCAGGCTTACAACAAACACACACACACACACACACACACACACACACACACACACACACACACACACACACAGACACACTTGTGTGTGCACACACACGGACATGTACATGCACATGCTAACATGGCCTATTGCAATAGATATTTTCTATGGTTGAATCAGATTTTTATCTCTCATTGAGCATTTATATAGTCTCATGAGAGAGGGTGCCAGACTTTGAATGGAACAATGTTCAATGTGTTAATGTGGAAACATACAATGATAAAGAAACTATTTGGAAGGGATCAACTCTACATGAGGAACAATTTTCTTAGGCTTTTATAGAAGGGCCAAATCTGTAAACTAGTAAAGAAGAATTCTATTGTAAATATGGATTCTGACTGTGGATTTATAATAAGTAAACTAATGGCACAAAGCTGAGTTAGTACATGCCAACCTAGACTGGCCAAAGCAGAAACAGTCAAGCTGTGAACTTGTTATATTCTTGTCACTATTTTTTCTCTTACATATCTTGTATACCCTGATATCTTTGTAACTTCCTTTTATCTTCTGACTATTCCAATTTTTTCTGGTGGCCCACAGTAGGCTCCCCTTCACCAGCAACACAAGTAAGTAGACAGATAACTTCTCCAACCTGCTCAGCTTTGCTACTAATAGTCTTTGTATAAAAAATTTCATACAGTTATCACACTCAGTGAATATTTTTGCTTAGAGAGATATTAATGATGCAGCGCGTACATGTTAGATTTTTTTATGTAACATCATCTGGACATTAAGGAGTAATTTCTCATATTTCTTAAATGTTCTCTCTAAAATTCAGAAAGACTTTCAACATTCTTTAAATATACTGAGAAATTTGCAACTATAATAGGTATATAGGAACATACTCATCTTGTATGAATCATGTTACCTATGAAACTAAAATTATTTTTCTTTAAAATGTTCTATTTGACTCGTGTGTGTGTGTCTGTCTGTCTGTCTGTGTGTCTGTGTGTGTTTGTGCAGTGTATATGTGTGATTGCAGTTTCCATGGAGGAAAGGCACTGAATCATCCAATAGCAGAATTACAAGTATTTGTTAGTTCTCATGTCAGAGCTAACAACTGACTTGGGTGCTCTGGAAGTACAGTATACACTTTTTAGCACTAAACCATGTCTCCAGCCTATAAAATTAAATTCATTACAGCAATAATATTCAGCAGCAATTATACACTTGTTTATATTCTTTGCATATCAAAGGCATGTGTTTGTTAGAATCTCTTCACTTCTTCCCTGTAGTCAGACAATTTAAAGTCCAAATACATGTTGGGGTGCTTTTTTTTTTAGGTTATGAGAATTTTGGGAGTTACTTATACATGTTACTATTTAAATATTTAATCAATGATTTAAAATTTACTATTATAATCAATAAAAACCATGCTTTGGGTTTTAGAATTCTGTTCTAAAATTTACAATGCAGACTCACCACAACTTGTAACATAAATCAATGAAATTTTATAAGACCATACGAGCATTGTATAAACATACCATCACTCAAATCTAAACAGCTGAAAGCTAACTTGATTTTTCCATTGACAATAATAAAATTTTCTTTCTTCACCCCCACCCCTCATACCACCGTTTAATTTCACCACACAGGTGAAAACTCAGAAAACATTTTCTTTACTAAAAGGCATTTTCAGATTGAAGAAATGAAGACAAATTTTATTATAAAAATAAAAGCATAATTCTGTTCCTCTAAGCTCTCCTCTATTCAGCCCCTGTATGGTATATTCAGTCTTAGATAAAAACTATATCTATCTGCCTATTTGTCTATCTATCTATCTATCTATCTATCTATCTATCTATCTATCTATCTATCATCTATCTACATGTCAATCTATCAACAGTTTATCTTCTATTAGTCTATCATCTATGTATCTAACTATGTATGTATCATGTCTATCAAATAGTTCTATACATACATATACACTTGGAGATCTGTGCGACCACAAGGTATAGTATTCTAAATCACAAGAAGTATGCTTTTAATATATTTAAGAGTGACTTTATGAAGATTAACATTCCTGTCTTTCCTATTTAGCATTAGGATTATAGTGAATCACACTCTAACCACTCTATTTTTTTCAGGAGTTTGTTTCTGTCAGTAGACAGCTTAGTGAAATTAAAAGTTATAGAACTCTCTAGATCACCTATAATTAACAGAATCTCTCCAAAATACCCAGTTTTCTTTAGGAAATCCTGCACTTCCATTACATTACCTGTGGTCTTTGATAGTACTGTACTCTCTGGGATGGCAGATTTTTTTTATCCTGAAATTTATATTTTACAATGAATTTCGACATAAATTTGAGTCTTTGTTTTATATTTGCCTTAAGTATTTCACTTCAGTTTGATAATTTAAGACATAACACTCAAGGGAAGAAAGAGAAAAATCCATCTTTTCTTTTGCCTTTTCTCCGAGGTGGAAAGCTTTCATAAAACAACCTGAATCTCCTTGATGCTCTACAGACCCAAATCTCTCCCTGCCCCCAACCAGGCTAAAGGATTCTTCTAGAATTCTGTTTAGAGGTATGTAATACATTCTTCTTTATTTCCAGCAGCAATAATTTTACTTTGATCTCACATCCACCGAACCATTAACCGTACGGCAGCTCATAAGCAAGGTACAAGGCAGCAGCGCCTGTGATTTCCAGGGGAAGGTCATCACCCAGAATTTTTTTTAAATAACTATTACAATGAAGAACGGGTTACAGCCACAAAAGGAATGGTTATAATTTATGCCTGACTTACTTCAGCAGAATATAGTTTATTTATAAACTGCTTATGGCAAACTCTGTATGCCCCTGTTCTATGCATGTGCTGAACTGTCTTCTGGTAAATTATTTAAATTACACCTAGCAGTAATTCCTGAGGACTTTCATACTTCATTTTCTCTATTAATGTAACAGGGAAAAGCTGCTTTGCAGGGATTGCTCTAAATTCCCAGAGTGTGAGTTCCAGACTCTGTATGTGTTGCATTAAGCCTGTCAAAAAATGTGTCTTCCCCCGAAATTTATTACTGAAGTTTCTCTACCCGAGCTACTCATTGAAGCCTTACGGTAAAGCTCATACATGATTTAAGCAGCTAACATCATTGAAAGAAATAGGTCAGGTTTAAAAAAAAATCCTGAATTTAAGCTACCTTCACTTATTACTTATGCAAGATTATGCATAATTTAGCACACTGCTGAATCTGCAAGGACAGAATAATTGTTTACCAAAATATTTACTCTGAGTTGGTACTCATGTTTTACTGAGATAAGGTGACTTCTTAGCAATTGCTAATCACTTCTGAATTAAAAGACAATGAGTAGGGCTTTGATTGGGTTGATAACTGCATAACAGTGGGTGGAAATAGAGATCTTGTTTAACAACTCTATTGAAGTATAATACCGTGGTACACAAGGAGCAGTTTCATTAAAGTTGTCATCTTGAAATTTTTTTTATTTTGGGTTTCACTCTCTCTCTCTCTCTCTCTCTCTCTCTCTCTCTCTCTCTCTCTCTCTCTCTCTCTCTCTCACACACACACACACACACACACACACACACACACACACGCAAACTGAAGAAAACCTTCCTACAAAAGGATCTATTCCCACCCCTCCCCGCCTACTTTAAGATGAATTTTGCATTAAAAAGTTTCAAACAAGGTTGAAAGTTGAAGAGCCACCACTAAGAAAGAGCAATTTGGGTTCAAAACAGGGTCTTTGGATTAGTTCTTTACCAAAGGTTATATTCAGTAGAATGTAAGTACTATTTGACATCTGGTGTTCTTAGTTGTACATTTTATATATAAGTTTTTAAAGGGAAAGATCTAAAATTAAAGCCTTATTAGCATCACACTTTAAAGTGGAAGAATCATATCACAATTGTACAATGGGGGAGGATTGTTCCACCGAAATGGTTCACCAAATAATAATAATAATAATAATAATAATAATAATAATAATAATAATAATAATAATACTATAATCCAAAATAATTCTCTTATATACACTGGCTTTCTAATGTCTAGGATATAGCTACAAAAATGGAATCAGAATACTGAAGAGATATTTGAACTCCTATCTTCCTATATTCCTATCTTTAGCATTGCTCTCAATAGCTCAAGTATGGAGTCAATTTCACCACTCAGCAATGGAATTAAAAACATATGGTACGTATCCACAATGGAACATTTTTCACCAATAAAGAAAAAGGTTATTTGCAACAAAATAATATAACGAGACCACTAAGTTCCATTAACTAAGCGAGGCAAGAAAGACAACACATATTTTCTTCATACTGTGGAGTTTTCTAAAGAGACTGTTGACCTGAAGGAGAGCAGAGATTTGCTGGTGGTTGTGAACCATGCTATTGATAGGATTTCTATTCTTTCCCTACAAAGAGCCAGAGTCACTGTAAGACAAAGAAGAGAACATTTTGGAGATTTGACTCATATTTTTACATTTAACAAGATTTTATTTTAAAACAAGAAGAAAATGTAAGTGACATACACAATTATTTTATAAAAGAAATATTTTTAGACAGGTTATTTTAAAAAATTCCATTATGCTAGCATGTCAACTGGTGTCATGTTCAGGGCTTGCCTAGAAAATCATATTGTTGAAATTTCATGGGTGCAGCTTTCCCTCCACACATAATCGACACCATCTCATAGGAGATTCTGTTCCTCTAGCTCTCACAAGATCTCTGCAATCTATTCCAGAATGTTCTCCAAGCCTTATATATGAGGGATGTGCTGTAGATATATCAATGGTGGATGGGCATCCACAGTCAGTTGTTATCTACCTTTTGATCAGCTGTGATTTCACATGATTACTTTTTCTCTTTTTTTATTGGGTATTTATTTCATTTACATGATTATTTTTATCTGCTGCAAAAAGAAGCTTCCTTGAAGAGAGCCACATTCGTCTATAGACACAAGGATAAATTTTGTGAATGCATTTAGCAATTATTCTTGTTTTGGAAGTGGCACTTGTATCTTCACTTCAAGGGTCTAGGGCCATAGCAGCCATATGTTATTTGCTAGATTTCCCTTCTATTGAGTGGTCATTGAGTCTAATTAGATGGTGTAGGTTATTTCCAGTATTTAAATGCATCTAAAAACTTACAGGTAATTAAGAGAAGAGGAATCTGTTTTCTCCAAGGAAAAATCCCCAGATAGGCTATGCCATTCCAAGTGGTCAGCCCTAAATAAATACCTGTGCGAAAAGAACTTAATGAACTCAGCAAGTTCTATTTATAAGTTATATAAATACAATATATAATAATTAAAGAATAGAAATACATCAATTTGAGACATACAATTAACATGGAAGGTGTTGGAGGGAGAAAAATTATCTAAAAATGAAAGTACATAATCATGAGAGATTTTCAATAAATTAATAGAAATTTGTAAAAGGGAAAAATTCCACGAAAACCAGATATGGTGGCATATGCCAGCCTCTTTTACCAATAAGAGCTAGAGGTCAGAAGATCAGTTCAAGATTATTTTTCAGTAAATTGCTAGCGTGTAACCAGCCTGAGATACATGAGACCCTGTGAAATAAAAAAGAAAACTCATTCTTAAAAAACTGTAAATATAATAAAATTTAAAACACATTATACTGAAGCAGCAAAGTCACAATGCAATGTGAATTAATGAAAAGTAGTGTTATTTTATGGACACATTGTATAGACTAATGGTAGAGCTCTTTCTTGTATAGCATGTAAAAAGTCCTGTGTTTTATCCTCAATAACATGAAATCTGTATTCAAAGACGTTTTGTTAACTTATACTATTTTCAGAAAATTACTAAACTTTATGTTGATTCTTGTATTACAAAGTATATAGGAAGACAATATTCTCTTCAAAGACATTTTAAAAAGTGAAAACTTACCTGACAAAGCATCAATACCAAGGCAGTTAGTTGTGTAACAACATATTCCTAGAGGGAAATCTGGCCTTGTGGTTTCTAAGAATCATAATAGGAATAAAACACAAAGTGTCATGTTGAGTCCTTTATCAGTCAAGTTTGTAACATTTTTTTTAAAAATGAAAATAACTCAAGTGTTATAAAATAGATTATAAGTAGAGTTTGACATTGAATTGAATGCAAGTCAGTAGTACAGAATAATCAACCAACAAATAAAGAAAAAAAAAAAAGCTTCAAGTCTGGGAATATCCAAAACACAGTTAGCCTAGGAAAAGCATGGTTGTGCTGGTCTCTCCTGTCCTTAATCCCAGTATTTGGTGGTAAGAAACAGGTGAATCTCTGTGAGTTTGAAGCAGCCCATTCTTTTTTTTTTTTTTTCTTTCCATTTTTATTAGGTATTTAGCTCATTTACATTTCCAATGCTATACCAAAAGTCCCCCATACCCACCCACCCCCACTCCCCTACCCGCCCACTCCCCCTTTTTGGCCCTGGCGTTCCCCTGTTCTGGGGCATATAAAGTTTGTGTGTCCAATGGGCCTCTCTTTCCAGTGATGGCCGACTAGGCCATCTTTTGATACATATGCAGCTAGAGTCAAGAGCTCCGGGGTACTGGTTAGTTCATAATGTTGATCTTCCTATAGGGTTGCAGATCCCTTTAGCTCCTTGGGTACTTTCTCTAGCTCCTTCATTGGGAGCCCTGTGATCCATCCATTAGCTGACTGTGGGCATCCACTTCTGTGTTTGCTAGGCCCCGGCATAGTCTCACAAGAGACAGCTACATCTGGGTCCTTTCGATAAAATCTTGCTAGTGTATGCAATGGTGTCAGCGTTTGGATGCTGATTATGGGGTGGATCCCTGGATAAGGCAGTCTCTACATGGTCCATCCTTTCATCTCAGCTCCAAACTTTGTCTCTGTAACTCCTTCCAAGGGTGTTTTGTTCCCACTTCTAAGGAGGGGCATAGTGTCCACACTTCAGTCTTCATTTTTCTTGAGTTTCATGTGTTTAGCATTCTACATGGTGAGTTAGAGTGGATCCAGAGCTACATGGTAAGACCCTGACACAACAGAAACATGGTGTGTGTTTGTGTGTATGTTTGTGTAGTTCGAATGACATGCAGATACTTAAGTACTACTCATACTGATTAACAATATAGCCTAAGTTACATGTTGTCTACTACAAATACATGTATATGTAATATATTTTTAATAATATTATTATAATATTTATATAATATTTCTGTTATATAACTGTTACATGATAATATAAGATGATTATAATAGTTATTATTGAATATATATAAATTTTATTTTATATATGTAAAATAAATAGGAAAGAGAAGCAAATTCATGATGGAAGTGAATGCTTGAAGAGATTAAATAGTAGAATTTCTGATAACTTTAAAGTTTTATTTCTGAGCTAAGTAGTATAAAATGAATTTTTAGTTTATATTTTCTAATGCCTAATGCATTACTGCAATTCATATAGTACAATATTTTGTTTATATGTGTACTAATATAGCCAATCTTATAAACACATACCAGTAGATATAATTTATGCACATTCTAATATAATACATTTATAAGAAAATGTATGCAATATAAAATTAATGAACTGAAATAATAAAATAAGTTTACATGTTTCCTATCACTTGCAGTCAAGTATCTTTTTCCCACCTGATTTTAAAATAATCATTGTTAGACATAAACAGCCAAATATTCACAATGGTACATTACTGCCATGTGTTCAGGCAGAACTACGAAAGGGATGTTGATATCCTTAGCTTCAATCTTTTGGCAGAGAGAGTTCAGGGTTGTCATCACATGCTATAAGTCATAGAAACTGCAGCGTAATTTCTGATTGTAAGGAGTGTTTGTTATCTATTTAAAAAGTAGATAATCAAGGCAAAATAATCAACGTAGTCACCTTTCCTTAGCACTTTCCTTTGAATTAAAGAATTCATTGTGAAGATAGTGTACTGAGAAACCGAGTGCATGTTAGCCTGTTTATTAAACCATAACTCAGTGGTTACCATAAAATGCTATTTTCCCACTGGTAGTGGACCAGGGCATAGGTAGCTGCAGTCTGGGCACTTGTTGAATTAAGAACACTAAGCCGGGTGTGGTGGCACATGCCTTTAATCCCAGCACTTGGGAGGCAGAGGCAGGAGGATTTCTGAGTTCGAGGCCAGCCTGGTCTACAGAGTGAGCTCCCGGACAGCCAGGGCTACACAGAGAAACCTGTCTCGAATAGCAAAAAAAAAAAAAAAAAAGAAAGCACACCATGTGTGTATTATGGAGAATAGTGTGAAAGTCCTTGACTGTTTCTGATCATGGTTTCCTTATTATTATGTATTGCCAGGAGGTATTTATTTTAGGTTTACAATACCTTATTATTGACTATTACTTGTGGTTCTTTAAATAATACAAAATCCCTCATTTGATGTTCTTTAAATAATACAAAATCGCTTCCAACCATCTTTTAGATCTTGCCTGGAATTCTATATAGGTAAACCTTACTTTGAATTTCAGAACCAATTTGTGTTCTATAAGCCTTTAATTATTTTTCTCTTTTAATATGTTCCATCTACTTGATAATTATAAATTAAAATCCCTAAATGCATTTGGTTATTGTTGATTTATATCATTCAGAGTCATATTCTATTTGATGTGCTAATCTCTGATAATGTTATGATGAAAATGAAAACAATCTCTACTCAGTGGGATTTCTTACTGTCTTTTTTTTTTTTTTTTTTTTTTGGTTTTTCAAGACAGGGTTTCTCTGTATAGCCCTGGGTGTCCTACTCACTTTGTAGACTAGGCTGGCCTCGAACTCAGAAATCCACATGCCTCTGCCTCCCGAGTGCTGGGATTAAAGGCGTGCGCCACCACACCCGGTTATTTCTTACTGTCTTAAGAGGGTATAATCAACACATGAGAACACCCAGTCCAGGAAGAGCATCATGGCGTTTAAGGACTCTATAGCCAGGCAGGCACAGTGCTCAGTTTTATAAAGTTAGATGGCAGATTTTATGAAGTAGTAGAATCAGGATACCAAGAATAAGCAGGAATTGGTTGCAGAGTTAAGGATGAGATTAAGTAGGTTGAAGAACGAAAGTATATGCAAAAGATAAAGCTTGCTTATTAGCTTTTGAGTTAAAAGGGGGGATACAATTAGGTGGTTTAAGTTAACATAGCAATCTCAGGCAGTAACTCAACGTACACAGACACTGAACGTAGTCCACAGTAAATCACTTGCTGATAACACTTTCGTTATTCAGAAGGAGATACTACACTTATGGCAGAATGAATGAATGCCTACGGTTGTGTCATCCCATGGCTATTGTGGTTTTACTGAAGATTCATATGACCAGAAGATTAGCAAGGAATGGTTTATACGTAGAACAACATACATCATTTTTGCATCTGTTGACACACACTAAGTTTAAATAATTTGAATATATATGGTTTCCAAATTCGTACGTTGGTACCAGGAGACACAGTTGTTAGAGGACATGTGCTTATGAAGGTAGAGAAGCATTAGTCTCATGATAAAGCAGACCAGGACTTGCTTATCTTTCTGACTTCCATAAAGTAGATTAGGAGACATAATACAGGAATTAAACTAGCCATTTTGAGACACTGCATGTTCTAGCCTTTTTACTATGAATATCTCAACTTGCAGAACTGTAAGCAATAAAGTCCTCTCATAAATGACCCACTATAGAAAGTTTTACTAAAGCAGCCCAATAGACAAAAGCATCAATATCTTATAAATTTTATTTAGAGTGTTGGATTCATATCTCATCGCCAACATTAGAATAGTGTTTTTGTAATCATACATGCTTGGTGACAGTTAAGAAAATATTATCAAGAATATATCCTTCAGAATTTTGTTAGCAGAGAGATGGTTCAGCTGTTAAGATCGCTGACTTGCTTTTCCAGAGGTAGTGAGTTCAGTTCCCAGTAAGCACATGGTGGCTCACAACCATCTGTAATGGGATCCGACCCCCTCTACTGGTGTGTCCAAAGAGAGTGACAGTGTAGTCATCTACATAAAAATAAACAAATAACTAAATAGTTTTAAAATTATCTTACTAATGTAACACTTCTACTTAGAAAAGATGAAATCTCAATGTGCTATTGAATGTAGGCACATGCCTTTAATCCAGCACTTGGGAGGCAGAGGCAGGCGGATTTCTGAGTTCCAGGACAGCCTGGTCTACAAAGTGAGTTCCAGGACAGCCAGGGCTATACAGAGAAACCCTGTCTCGAAAAAACAACAACAAAAAACAAAACAAAACAAAACAAAACAACAAAAAAAACACAAAACAACAAACAAACAAAAAACCCCAAATTTTTCTACTTATAAAAGCACATATGCATCTACTCAGAAAAAAAAAAACAAACATTAATAAGTGTGAGCGTGGACTCCAGTGATGTTTGCACTAATCTTTAACAACAAAGGTCCTTTAGTGAAGTTATTATAGTATAACTTCCTAATTCATTTTTCTAGCACAAATTTTCCTTTTTATCGCCTAAGCCTCTTTGAAATTTATATGAGTGAAAATTAATTTAATGACTTCAATATAATATTTTATTTAGAAATATTTGATTCTAGTTCATAAAATAGAAATACACATACACACAGAAATGACAAGTGGGAAAAGATTTTTTATCTTAAACATTTAATATTAACAATGAAGGTAAAGGTATTACAGGAATATCATATTTTGCTACCTTCAGAGGCAATGCAAGGAAAAAATATTATTAATAAAAACAATTATTAATTAACCTCCTTTTTTACATAATACTAGCAAAATTATTCTTTATTGAATTGTGCTTTCCAAATAAGTAGTAACAATTCCTAAATTTACAGATAATGGACTATGATTAGACAGATTCAAGTAAGTGCTTGCTCTGTAATCAACCATAGATGTTGAAAACATTTAGATTATTGGATCAACTTGATTCAGGGAGAAGGTTTAGAAGGGCTGTCTGGCAGAGCCATTTCCTAGTAGAGCTGATTAAGCTGGTTCTAACTATAAATGCTTATTGGGTTAGCTCTCATTTGTAGTAATAATAAATATTACTCATATATATCTAAATGAATTTCAAAGAATGTTTTTCAGATTTCTATTTTAACATGAAGGTAAGTGTTCTACATTCAATGTAGAAAACTTATTTTAGTTTTTTAATTTTCATATATAATTATACCATTTCCCGCTTCTCTTTCCTCTTTTTAATTGTTCATACTTCCCTACGTGTCATCTTTTGAATTAGTTGCCCTTTTTCATAAACTTGTTTTATGCATATATGTATATGTGTATTACATATGTAACACTTCTGACATTACTAAGAGACATGTGCTCACAACAAATTGCCTTTAGCTCATTCACTCATTCTGCCTACTCTTTCACAATGTTCCCTGAGCAGTTGTTGCTTTGTAGATGTATTCATTGAGCCTGGACTCTATAACCCAGCATTTTCATTGGTTGTGGTTTTCTATAACAGTCTTTGTCTGTAGGAAAGAGAAGTTAAATTTATGAAGTGTGTGGACTAAACTTGTCTGTGAGCATCAGGACAGATTTTTAGAATGTAGTTATGGATTATGCTGGTTTAGTAAAGTGTCTATTGTAGATTCTTAATGATCTACTTCCTGACTAGCTCAGAGCAGTTAGTTGGTTAGCTTACCCATAGCAGGCATGAATTCCCTCCTGTTAAAAACTTAAGTGTGCCTAGAGTTTGTTTATTGTTGCCAAGGTATGAGTGGCATTATCACACTCTATAGTTATTATGCCACACTAGTCATAGTTGCCATGGTTGACAAAGATGCTGTAGCTGGATAGGGTTAGTTGCTTTCCTCCATTGGAAGCTTGTACAGTTTCCTCAGAGAAGAGATATTCAGGTTAATCACAGGTCAAGAGTCTCTTTGCCCCATTTCTGAAGTCCATGACGTCACCAGCAATAGGACTTACTTTCCACCTCAAGAGGCAACTGAGGTCAATACCAATATTAACTATCCAGTACCCCCAGAGCTCATGTCTCTAGCTGAATATGTAGCAGAAGATGGCCTAGTCGGCCATCATTAGGAGGAGAGGCCCTTGGTCTTGCGAAGATTCTATGCCCCAGTATGGGGGAATGCCTTGGCCAGGAGGTAGTAGTGGGTGGGTTGGGGAGCAGGGTGGGGGGGAGGGTATAGGGGACTTTCGGGGATAGCATTTGAAATGTAAATGAAGAAAATATCTAATTAAAAATTAAAACTAAAAAAAAACATGTAAAGTTTTGGGAATCTCTTGGATGAGCCTGGCAAACAGGTCAAAAACAAACTTACCATGTGTGGTGTTAGGGTTTCTGTTACATGATCTTTGGCTCTTGTGGTGAGCATTGTTTAACCAGACTAAAATTTTTCATGGAATTACATATGTGTATCTTTAGTTATTTTATCTACCTTTTCTCATTCTTCTGTATTTGTCTTCCTCCCATTATCCCTATATCACCAGTTACGTGAGAAAACCCACAGAGTTTATAATGTGGCGACTCAGCTAGAATAAGATTAACTTCTGAATTTTGGATTGAAGGACACTTGTATTCTTTCTTGTGAATTAATAAATTGTGTTGCCTATTTTCAACATAAGTTTTATGTGTCTGTGTGGAATCCATTTAGTGTGTGGTCCAAAATGACTTGGTGATCCTGAAAGTCTGAGATGCAGCCTCTTTCTTCTTCTTCTTCTTCCTCTTCTTCTTCTTCTTCTTCTTCTTCTTCTTCTTCTTCTTCTTCTTCTTCTTCTTCTTCTTCTTCTTCTTCTTCCTTATTTTTTTTGCTTTTATTTTTTTATTAGGTATTTTCTTCATTTACATTTCCAATGCTACCCCAAAAGTCCCCCATATCCTCCCACCCAACTCCACTCCCCCCCCCCAGTCCCACTTCTTGGCCCTGGTGTTCTCCTGTACTGAGGCATATAAAGTTTGCAAGACCAAGGGGCCTCTCTTTCCAATGATGGCCGACTAGGCCATCTTCTGATATATATGTAGCTAGAGTCACGAGCTCTGGGGGGTACTGGTTAGTTCATATTGTTGTTCCACCTATAGGCTTGCAGACTGGCAGACTCTGGAAGCGTCTCAGGAGACAGCGATATCAGGCTCCTGTCAGCAAGCACTTTTTGGGCATCTAAAACAGTGTTACTCTCTAGTACTGGAGATGCCCCTCCCCAACCTCCTCACTCCTATCAGTTGCAGATTTCATTCATTTTTATGGCATTTAGCCTTCCACCATGATCCTGAAAACCCCATTCTGTGCCCAGACCCTCTCCCTCTTAGTTCCTTCTCTCCCTTTGCCTAATATAACTATTTTATTGGCCCTTTTAAATGGGACTCGAACTTCCTCACTTGGATCTTCCTTCCTGTTTGGCATCTTTGGGTCTGTGAACTGTAGCATGGTACCTGTATTTTTATAGCTAATATCCACTTATAAGTGAATACATATCATGTATGTCCTATTGGGACTGGGTTACCTCGCTCACTATGATATTCTCAAGTTCCATTCATTTGCCTGCAAAATTCATGATGTCTTTGTTTTTAACAGCAGAATAGTATTTCATGGTATAGATATGCCACAATTTCTTTATCCATTCTTCAGCTGAGGGACATCTAGGTTGTTTCCAGTTTCTGGCTATTACGAATAAAGATGCTATGCATAGTTGAGCAAGTGTGTTTGTGGTATTTTGGACCATATTTTGGATATATGTCCAGGAGTGGTATAGCTGGGCCTTAAGGTAGAACAATTCCCAGTTTTCTGTGAAATGACTAAATTGATTTCCAAAGTAGTTGTACAAGTTTGTACTCCCACCATCAGTGAAAAGGTGTTCCTCTTGCTCCACATTCTTCTCAGCATGTGCTATCTCTTGCATTTTTGTCTATTTGTTTGTTTTGCACTTAATATGGATAAACCAATAAAACCTCATCTTATTCTTTTAAAATATTAGTCACATGGCTTTATCATAATGAAGGTGACTAGCACATATTTTCTGAAGTTATATTTCAGATAATAGTCTATTCAATAGATATATTGGCTTCAGTTTCCCAAATTTTATTTATAGCAATTTATGCCTATTTCAAATTCACATGTGGCTTCTTTCTGAAAAATTATGAAAGGAAACATTTTAAGAGTTAAGGTGGTTTTGAGATTTTCTTTTTTAAAAAAAATAATCATTTTATTTGTTTACATGTGTAAGATGGAACCGCAGAGCTGTTTTGATTTGCATTTCCTTATTGACAAAGAACTTTGACCATTTCTTTAAGTGTTTCTAGGTGATTTGATATTCGTGTGTTGAAAATTCTGTTTAGTTCTGTACCCCATTTTTAAATTACTTTTATTTTTTTTACCGTCTAGTCATTATCCTCTCCCACAGTACCTCATCACATTCTTCCTCCCTCTTGTATCCAAGAGGATGTCCCTACCCCACCCTTGCCAGGACTCCACACTCCTTGGAGCCTCAAGTCTCTCAAGGATTAGGCACATCTTCTCTCACTGAGGCCAGACCAGGCAGTCCTCTGCTATATATGTGCCGGGGTCCTCAGAGCAGGTAGTGTATGCTGCCTGGTTGGTGGCTCAGTGACTGAGAGATCTCAGGGGTCCAGGTTAGTTGAGACTGCTGGTCTTCCTATGGGGGACACCCTCTTCCTTACCTTCTTTCAGCCTTTCATAATTCATCCACAGGACTCTCCAACTTCAGTCCATTGGTTGAGTGTAAGTATCTGTGACTGTTTCAAGCAGCTGCTTGTAGGGCCTCTCAGAGGTCAGCCATGCTGGGCTTCTTCCTGACTTTAAGGACATGAGAGCATCATTAATAGTGTCAGGCCTTGGTGTATCCCCTTGAGATGGATCCCAAGCCCCTCATTTTTAATTGGGTTATTTGGATTGTTGGTGTCTAACGTCTTGAGAAACTTATTCTCCATAGTAAGCATGTACTAAACATAACATGCCCCTCTGTGAATGAAATTAAGTGATATCTAACTGTGTGGAGTCATTTACACAAAGCCTGAACAGTAATATCTGGAATCAGTCGGCAAGGATCTTTGTTTCTATGGGCTTGCAATTTCCCTTACTCTTAAGTCTTAGACTTCTGTAGAAAACAAGATTGCTTTCAGTCAAACTACTTGATAATGTACCACCTTCATTTGTTTCTTTACATATTTGCCATTTCTTTGAACCATTTTTTTTCCAAAAACCTTTTTCTTATTGTGTATGATCTAGCAAGTACCAAACAAGTTATAGAAAATAAATTATGAAATTATCAAATATTACCATGCTAAACAAAATGAGCTACTGCCAAAAGCTGACTACAGACTAAACAAATTTCTTTTTTTCCCAGATGACTCTGAAAAATCGAATCTGTGTAGACACTAGAGAATTTCCGGATGAGCAAAAAACATGATACTATTGAAGCAGCATAAAGCCATTTTTTTTTCTCTAGATAGTCTATGTTCCTTGTAATTCACTCATCTGTTTTTATCATTTTAGAAGTAATATGCATTGTGCTTAATTGACTAATAATATTTTGTCTTTGCCTTTATAAGAGGACTCCCCCCCCACACACACACAATTACATATGCATCAAAATTTCAAGTGAAGCCCAATCTATGCTTGTCTTCTATACTCGCTGCTAACTTAGATTTTGCTGACTCTTTCCTGCTATGGTCTTCTTTAGCCTTTGTCTGAAAGATTATTTGTGCTTTTAAGAATAATGAACAATACTATTTCTAAGCTATTTTAAAGTTTTCAAAGCATTTCACACTCTGTGTGTGTCAGACTCTCACAGTAAATGTAAATAAGGACTTATATTGGCATTACTTCCCCATGATAACTACAAAGGCTGAAATCACAGGTATTAACTGATTGGCATTCCCTTTCAAATTCATTAGGTACACTGTGCTACTTAATATGATTTTACATTTCTAAAATATTTACTCATTATTCTGAGAAAAACAAGATCAGAATCAATTAGGTTGAAACCAGAGTCTGCATCACATATGCCAATATTTTAATTAACCTACACAATATTGAAATAATGCCAAAAATACTAGAAGACTAAATAACAGGGAAATTGAAAAGTTCAAGTTAAACATATCAATCTTATGATAATTATCAACATATTGCTTATTTTAGATTTTTAAAACTAGTACTAAGTTAATTGTCAGGGTTTTAGTGCTCTTTTTTTAATTTAAAATATTGTTTTTGTTTTCTTATATCCAAGAAGATGATAATTATTAAAGCATGTACTACCTTTAATTTTTCAATTTAAACCATTGATATGCTTTTTTCTCAGAAGTGATAGCTTTTATCCTGAACTGAGCTGTGCAGCTGCAAAGTCTCCTGGAGAAACAGGAGTAATACCACCAAGCTGGTTAAACAGCTTATGAATTAAGCCCTATATAAGCAAATTTCTTTGTAAGTAATTTATACTGTATGGTAAACTTGTATCCAACTAGAACAGCAAATTAAAACATTAATCACATGTGTAAAATTTAGGGCCTAGTGCATACGGAAAAATATTAGGGAAATACATTTTCTTGTATTGCTGAAATAAATATTCCACATATGTGAGGCCGTCTAATCCTTCTCATTACAGTGTGGATGAAGATGAACATTAAGCCCATATAACATTTCTTCCTGAATTAGTCAATACCTCATTTTAGTAGGTCACACATATTTCCCAACCTGAAATGCCCATGCTCAGTCAGATTTGCAGTCCCCTCTCCCTGGCTGCCCAGGATTTCCATCAGTGTTAGTCAACCACAGTGATTATTCCGTATCACACGCTGATGAGATGGCAAAACAGTTACAAGCTCTCTCCCCTGCATTAAGCAGGTTGTAAGCCATGGAAAACTAACTTTCCTTGAAATTATTAAGCATTCCAGTACCAATACAGGCACCCTGCCAAAACACATCCCATGCACCAAGTCCTATTCTCTAGCACATTTTAATCAAGCTGTTCCTCACAAAATATTCAGTGTGCTTTGATTTACTCTTCTACTTAATTAGAATGTAGAGTAGCATGGAAGACCATCTCACCAATATAAGCCTCTTGAAGGATACTTTACACTTTATCAAATGCAGTAGCGTTTTACTAAGTCTCTGTATGTTTAATTCTCAAAACCATAAATTATATGTGCAATACCACTGTTTCTGGCATTAGCAAACTGAAAGAATGGGGAAGCGTCCACTTCCCATTTTATATACAAATATGCAGTGTCCGTTTCAAGTTCTACAGACTTACCTGAACAGAGTTTAGAAAAGAAAACATTTTTTTTAAAGTCTTTAAAACAAATTTTCACAACTTCCTGTAACTCTACTGCAATTCTGTCTGGTAGCTGGCCTTCACTTAATGGACATAATTTTTCTGATGGAAATCTCTAGGTCAGGGGACCACTTCCTCAGCGAAGAAATCTAAGTAGGAGAACCATTTCCACAATGGAGCAATCTGAGTGGCAGGATTGTTTACCTGTGTAATTCTCTAGGTGAAGCCAGGTAGAAGCCTTAGGGTACAGGACAGTTTTGTGATACGAGAAATGGTAAAACTCAGATTTATTTGGCAAACAACTTTAAGTATGGACATCCAAATTTATTGCAGAGTAAAAGATCAGACAGAAAGAAAAAAAAAAAAACAACCAGACTAAAATATCCATGGAAAAGTAATTCCAAGTACATTAGGCTGATTGCTCACAAAACCAGCCTAATTTTATTTCACAAAATTAAGCATATGTTTTGCTGCCCAGGACCTGTGTTTTTAAAAGGTACCTCTTCTTTAAGGCCTCTAAAATTTCTCATCCATATGATACAGCGTGTGCACAGATAGTGCACTTATGCTACATATAACACAATCATGATTTAAACAACTGGATCCAGCTCCAGCTCCAGCATAATTCAGATAAAGAATTCCATTTTCATATGTTTCTGACTCATCCTTTTTCCATATCTGGCTTTTACCCCTTTCCACATATAAATAAACCGAAGTAAATGAGAAACAGCAGCAGCAACAACAACACAAAAATCTTAAGAGAAACTGTCTCAAAATGAGGAACTCTCTTTAAGACTAATTTAATAGGTTTAAATTGTCATAAAGCCATTTTGTAATGTTAGAAAAAGTATCCCGAATACAACTAACTTATATTATATAATTGCATTACATTTTATCCTGTCCTGACATATTTTATGGTCAGAGCAGAAGTTTTGTCTTTCAACATAACAAGAAATTCAAATGACCTGATTTAATCAGGGCAGGATGCACAGTCATTTCTCACTTGTGTACTTAAATAAGCAGTCTATGTTTATATGTTTGCAGATACTAGCATGGTCTGATTTTCTTATAAATGTTGATTTCAATTATTTAATAGGTAATTTAGGTTTCATTCAATGATTTTAATTAAGAGTTTATCTTTTACTGTGACATCTATGTGAGCTATATTTTGTGATACCCCAAATTCATTTTATAATAAAGATATTCAGTCAGATTTTGAGTTAGTATTACCTAGCAGAACATGCTTTTCAGATTCTGTCACCATAAGAAGTGATTATTCTGAACACTACAATTCCTTTATCTTTGCTTGAATTCAAAAATATATTTGTCTAATGACTGTAATTCTGGATCAATAGATGTGACCACACAGCTTTCCTACAGCATGTTGTGTAAGTGAAAATATTTGCTAATTGAGTAATAAGCATTATGGGTGAAATTACATCATAAGTCAGGGCATACGGCCAAAGAGGAGATGGAGGAGAAAACAAAGACAAGCAAGAGTTTGGGAAATGCAGAAATTAAAGACCACAGGTCATTGGGTTGGATACAAAATAAGATTCAAGAATATCAGATCTCTGGAAATGCTCAAGTGAACGAAACATGGATCATGAGATCAAAGCCTGCTCAGTGCTGTCTCTCCTGGAAGAATATCCTAGAGCAACATCCTAATACATATTTAAAGTATGTTTAAACGTGTGTAAAGCTGTGTGAAATTCCCTATGAAATCAACATGCTTAATTGGAGTAACTTCTGTGAACACCACAGGGAGATCATGCCTCAAGAAAGTATGTGCATTCCAGCTCCAGAAACTGTGCCCAACCCTAAGCTCTGTGACAGCTACTACATGAAGCATCAGTCAGAGAGAGGCCTCACCATTCTGATCCAGTGCACAACAAAAATAAGCAATCTTGACTCCATTGCATAGTTCCAGGTTTGGGGACACTTGCCCCCAAAACTTATGAGCACTCTGGCAATTCAACATCTTGCCCTGCCTATAAATCTTGGTCTTTCTTGCATCCCTTTAATTGTACAGAACTGGACCTGACAGAACTACCATCCACAGTTTTGTCCACAAAACCTGATTTGAAGAAAACTGAAATGAGAGTTTGGAAGGACAAGTCCCTTCTTCAACAGTGAGGACGAGATGCAATGATTCCAACCTGAGAATAATTTTTACTTTTTCCCTCTGCACCTTTGCTTCCTCCAGCAGAAATAGCAATGAGCTTCTCACTTGTTGGCCTCTAAGTCGGACTTTATAATTTTACTGTAAGCGTAGTCAGGAATTTCTTTCTCTAGAGTTATGCTTCTTGCATGTTTAAATCCTTGCATAGTAAGAGAAAAGGCCTTTCTAAGAATATTATGTTTTCAGTTACTTTTATGGTACAGAACATAAGATCAGACAGTTCTTCCTTAGATCCATGAACAGTGTCACTTACAGATTTCTAAGATGCACCCTTAACATATTCAGTCCTTGATATTCACCAAATGGAAAAACCTAATATTGACCAAAAATACTATTAAAATATATTCCTCATCTTTAAACTACTTTGCATGCTTGCAGTGCTGAGAATAGTTAGGATCACATTTTAAGTCTCTCATTTACGCTGTAGGACTAGAGCAAGCAATTTGGGGCTTTGATGATTGATTCTCTTACTAAGTTAACATTTTAGGCTAAAATATTTTTATTTGAATTCTAACAAGTATTGATTAAAAAAATCGTTTTGAAGATAATTGTTCATCATAAAATGGGATATTTGAACTAAAGTTGAATCACTTTAATAAACACAAAGAATCCAATGAATAAATGTTTACTAGACCAAATTAAAATTATTTCCTTTTCTCGTTTCCTATGAAAACTATAAGGGAGAGCGAAAATTTCATTTTTTCTTTATTTGAAATACTAGTCAAGTAATAACACAACAAAAACAAGTTATAAAAATATAACTATAAAATGTGGCTGGACTAAGGGCTTAAAATTAGTTTAGTGGTTATTTCAAGGTTATATTTTGGCCTTTACAGTCCTAAGGTTCATGTATTCACATATGAGGTGGTTCTTTTTTTTTTTTTTTTTTTTTTGCAACATCTGGAGTGAACAATTTAATTAATGTGTTTTGACATACACAAAGAGCATTGTTAAGTTTTATTGCGTAAAAATAGACAAGTTCTGTACCCAAGCGAAGCAAGGTTTGTACACACTTATTAAGCATTAACTCATTACACAGAACATATATTTAAAGCTTGCAGCCAACAATAAACAAAGGAAAGAATGAATGAGAAAGATGATCAAAATAAAATTGTTAGTTTCAGCCAAGGCACCAATAAATGTGGTGATAAACTGCCAATTTTCCCTTGCTGGTAGAACATTAATTTTCTTTCATTTGAGTTGTGGGTGGGTCTCAATACCTCTAAGACATTTATCATGGAAGCAAAAAGGAGTTTTGAAGAGTTTTCCTTATGCTTATTGAAAGTGGTTCTCTGCTGTAAGGTACATCAGTAATTCAGTTGCAGTAAGCTAATGAAGAAATTAAATCATTTGCCTTTTCTTGTCTCTTTCTTAAAGAGGTTGCATTTTGTGCTGACAGTGCATAGCTGAAAAAAAAAAACCCAGCAATTTCTGGAAAGCTAGCTCATTTAGCTATTCTCAGAGCCCCTGCTGACATCACGGACATTTCCTCCAAATATGCAAATACTGTAAGTCACTTTCTAAGATGCATGCATATATTTTCAAAATTGTTATTATTTTATGATCAACTAGGCATAAATGCAGAGGCATACTAGTTTGCTGGCTTTGTAATGTCACACTCCTGAAATGACTTTAAAAAAAAAATGAGGTTTGGTAGGAATCTGTCATAGCCCTGTAGATCTTTAAAGGTGAGTTATTCCTTTTATATAGAGTGGGGGTTATTTTAAGGCCTTTCCATTATACAAACATAAAAAAGGAGGCAAAAGCCCACGAGCTCGGCAAACTTAAATACCTGCAAGACAATTGTGCTGTTACTTAAGCTCAACACACAACTTTTGAAATACAGTGCAGATTCAGTGAGCATGGAATACTATCTTATTTAAATGTCTGTATTAAGCACAACCACTCTCTGCTAAAAATGGGGAAAAAACAAACAAGTCATATTCATCAAAGTAATTGTGTAGGTACTTTCAGTACCAAAATGCCTAGAATGAAGGATTGAACTGCTAACGGCAGCAGTGACAGCCATGAATCATGGTAGGCTACTCCGGGGCCTTTACCACCATAAAACAAAAGATGTAGATGAAAAATGCTGCAATTAAGTGATTTGATTTCTGCCCCCTTTTTCCTACTGCATTCGTGCATGGCTGCACAGCAAAGATTGATGGGAAAAATTACTCTACGTGATCTCTGACAGAGCCTTGGAACAATTCTATAAGGGGGAAACATACAAATCAAAGCAGCTTTCTTGTATTCAAACAAAATAATACATATAAAGCAAAGACTTTAGCCTATATCCAGAGCACTAAACATTTGCATGCACACATAAATTGTTAAGAAATGTTTTGCTATCAAAGCCAAACTCCCGGATTTTCCAGCTAGTTGGGTTATACTGATATTTGTTTAAATAAATATTCAATCAGTGCTACCGAGTGGCATCCTCAATATGCCTGTGCTCAGAGTACAAATTACAGATACAAATTTGTGGAGGTAAAACATTCTTATCTTTTATATCAATAAATTATTAATGAAAATACACACAAAATAAAATAATAGAAAATTTCACTGACTATTCAAATCCCCTGTCATTATAGTCATTTAGAGGGACATTTTTAATGGGTATTCTCAACTCAGTAGGGTTCCTACATACAAAAGAGTCAGACTTGAATGCCAGAGGATATTTTATTGTGGTTGGTAGATACATTCTGAAGATGCTAAATTTGCAACTTACACTGAATAAAATAAACAATATAACTAATATGAGGAAAAGATAGTTGCTGTTTCAGAAGCTGTAGAGAAATTATGTGGGCTTCATTTCCCAAGAACAGGCCACTTGGTCTCTGTTGGCTGTAGGAAATGTGCTGTTTATTTAGCTTGAATCTATACTCTAGGACATCCCCTCCCTCAAGGAAAAGAAATCTGTAAGCATTGTTTCTCTTATGTCACTGAGGCTGCCTTTCAAGGCTAGTGGCACATGAAGTTGAAACAAATTGTGAAATTCTTTCCATAAATGCACACATCTGGCTCAGATATTAGAGTGTTGGAAGTTATAAGTTATAAGTAGAATTTTACAAGGGAGTAAATAGTTTCAATACTAATATTGATTGTTGACTGGTGAGAAACCTTCACAAATATTTAAAAATTTCATTTTACTGTAGCTCCTCAGAGTCCCCCTAAAATTTGTTCTCAATTACTATGAATTTCTTACTTTGTGTAAACATATGAAAAGTCAGAGTCTTGGCCAGATCTCATTAGTGGATTATATAACACACATTGAGGATAAACTTCAGAAATAATAGTATGATTTAATGAAATCTCCGAAATTTGGGAATCGGGATGTTTAAGCTCATTAACAGTTAACATCACAGGAAGCCAGTGAGCTCATTGGGGATTTTTTTGTTTATTTATATAATTTTTTTAGATTTTTGTAAGTAAATTATATTCAACTATATCACAAAGAGTTTGGCTTAACATATGCTGGTTTTGTATATGTGAAGAATCAGCTTCACAATTTTTGGATAGTACTATTAAGGTATCAATTACAGACTTCAGTGTAGCAATCTAGATTTTAGAGACCTCTTACTACTCATTGGTTCAGTATAATACTGGGGTGGATGGTGGTGTGTATTGACCTCATAATACTGTAGGATATAGAAAATTGTAAAATGTAGCCCTTAAATAGTCAGCTACCCATGTAATGGAAGTTTGACTATGTTTACAGAAATAAGAATACACACATATGTTATCCAAAGAGGTTTACATATGGTCAATGATACATCTACTAAAAATTTAAAGTACGCGTCTCACAATTTTGTCCTTTTTGTTAGAACATTACTCACATATAACATGCCAAACATACTTTAAATGTATAATTTGTCAAGATCTACTTAATTCATACAACTGTCAGATTCCCACTGCAATCAAAATGCTGTGACT
Source organism: Mus musculus (assembly GCF_000001635.26). Taxonomy (NCBI): domain Eukaryota; kingdom Metazoa; phylum Chordata; class Mammalia; order Rodentia; family Muridae; genus Mus; species Mus musculus. The sequence continues at coordinate 23,734,541 of NC_000070.6, forward strand.
ATTCATAACTGACTATTCTCGTCTTCTCTCAATTTTTCTGGCTTTATTAATATGCATTTTGACACTGCAAATTGTTTATTACCTTTCCATTTGACTCAGTAAAGCTATTTTAGAATTCCTCCTCGGTACTATGGTCCTCATGAGTACTGTGTACTCATGATATATCTACTTTATAGATATATCATTCTTTTCTTTGCTGAACATTTGGTTTGTTTCTACTTTTATCTATCAGAAACAATGCTGTTAAAAAATTTCTCCCTTTCTTTGATTACAAAAGGAGAATGAAAGATGAAAACTTTGAAGGAGGAAATGTTTGCTAAATAAACAATAGATAAATAATTTGTAGCAAGAATTTTAAGAAGTCTCAAAACAGAGCAATAAGAAAACAAACAAACCTTTTGCTAATGGATAAGCAGTTTTGATATATTTGTCACGGTTTTTTCCAGTTACTGTGATTAAATACCATGGAAAATGCTACTGAGAGTAGGAAAAGATTTATTTCAGTTCAGAATTCAAGGGCATATTCTTCCCATAAGGGAAGACAAGGCTGAAGGAGGTTAAAGTGCTGGTCGTGATGCATCCACATCAACAGGAGAGAGAAGTGAGAATGTGCATGCTCGTTGCTTTCTTGCTTGCTTGTACTGAGCTGGATTTCTTCATTCCTATAGCTCAGAAGCCCCTTCCTATGGAATGGTACTATCTACACATGGTGAGTCTTTTCATATATATGAGTGTAATTATGACATCCTGCCACAGGGCATTTCCCGAAAACATGTCCACGGGACCACGACAGATATAACCACAGCACACATCCCCACAGACATGCCAATAGGAGATTCCCCAATAAAAACACCCACAGAACATTCCCCACAGACACGCCCATGGGACATTCCCCACAGACATTCCTATAGGCCATGATAATGCCACTGTAACTCTTCTCTGGTGATTCTAGATTGTGCCCAGTTGGCAAAGAAAATCGTCAAATTTCTAAAAAACTTAAACAAATGGCAAATCAGAGTCCACATAGATGATCAAACTCATGGTCATTAGGTGAAGGCACATTTGAAGTACAACCTATTTTCCCTCACCACAGTGCCTAAGTTAAGTATAAATTATCATGCCAAATATAGGGAAGGTTATAGATAATTTGGACTTTTGTAACTACTATTGAGAATGTAAATTATTCAGAATATTGGGCAGACAGCGAACACAAGTTGTAGTTATCAATAGCAAATGATTCAGAAATCACCCGTTTGATAAACATATCTGTTATTATTTATTACTAGCTATCTTAATTCTCACCTTCCTCCCCTTGTGACAACACAGGTGTTAAATACATACATGATGTTGATGTCCATCTTTAGATCCATATCACAGGCTTCTTCAACAAACAAGCTAACATACAGTATGTAGTTAATTACCCCCCCCCCCCCCCGGTTTTTGACAAAATTTCCCAGTCTCAAGGAATAGCACCACTGTGTTCCCAGGCCCTAAAGCACTTTTTCTGTCCATCGCTGCTTCCTACTGCTTTCTCCTCAATACACATATACAGCCAATCAAGCCTGCTCTACCTCTGATTGTTTTTACAAACTGTCCAATTTTCTTCATATGCATCACTATCTTAGTACAAATTTACACCACTGCTTATTAAATTGCCACCGTGATTTCCTAATAGCTCTCAAAGTCCTTTGAAATTTTAACTTAACTGTTTAGAAATCAATTTTATCACTTTTCTTCATAAATTCTACAGTGGCTTCTCATGCATTTTGAGTAAGATCCAAGCCCCTACATAGCATGAACCATGAGGCAGCCAGCTCTGTCAGGCTCACTAAACACTACTGTTGAACACCTTGCCATCTTTATTCTCTGAAGGCCAAATTTAATTTTAACTCTGGCTTTTACACTGGACTACATATCTCTCACACATCATTCTCTAAGTTCAAATAGCATTTCTCCAGTTAATTTCCCTGCACCACTATGGGAGTTTCTATTCCTCTACTCTTACATCAATATAGCATCTTATTCAGGAATTTATTACATTGTGTGATTCTGCTTTATCTGCCTAACTCCTGTAGGACATTGTCCATATAATAAAACTATTGAAATCCTCAGAATAACATCTTACATCTTATGCCAAAAAATTCTGGCAAGCATGAATCAATAAAAGAAATTTATGGAATGTTTTACTTGAATAAATTCCATTGGTTAATAAATGTATGTGAACTTCAACCTTCATATTACTGTTGGGGGAAGGGCATTTTAAAATTTGATTTACCTGTAAGGGGAAAACAATTTTAAAACCTACTAAAGAAACTTGGAAGACCAGTAAATGAACAATGAATTTGGCTAATAAATTTTGATTATAATGAGCTTACACTCCATTTTATGCAATTAGAAGATTAGAACTGTTGCTTGACAAGCAATCATTCTGATGAAGAATACAAAGCATAAAATAGCCATCTCACTGTTATCTTGCCTTTATTCATATTGTTTATAGTAGTACATAGAGCTGGGATTGATTGCTTAGTGCCTAAAATATCTTGATTTTATAGTATATGGATGATATCTAGAATTTACACAGCAAAGTTCTATCAGTGTTCTGTAATCAGTTATGATTAAAGAAAAGCTATGTGGTCATGTCTTATAGCCTTCAAAAATGATCATTCTCTTTGGATATACCCAAAGTCTTTGGGTTTTACCAAATATTAATAAAAGGAGAAAGGTGAGATACTTTTGTAAAACCTTTGTTACTTAGCAGTGAAACTACTGTAGTAATCTGTATTTTCCCTTTCAAGATAGTAGTTAATAGAGTATTCAAAAGATATCAAATTATTTGATTGCTTAGAAGGTATAAAAATAAAATCAGTTATCAATGATTTGGGTGACCAGCTGTTCACAGCAGCATATTTAAGAGATAAAGAACTCTTCAGATGAGGAAATCCAGAGCAGAGGATCTGCAGGGAAGAAACTATATATGCAAGGCAGTAACTTACAAACACCCAACAGAAGTCACTAAGATGGACACAGAGATCCAGATACTGCAGCCTCTCATAGAGGAAATGGTGTGAGAAAAGTGCAGGATCATCTACTTAGTGTGTTCTTTCCAGAGAGGAGAAACTGCAGAAAACTGGCTGAAGGCAAGAGGGTAATAGTGAAACTAGTAAGGACCTTCAGTTGTCAAAATTTTTCCAGTGCAAATGTCATTTTTATTTCCTCAGAATGATGAGATGAAATGAGAGCTGTACACAAGCTGTACAAATACTTGGCTTGGCCTGAGCCTAGAGAGGTTTCCTTCTCTCTTCTAACATTCTGTAGATCTAATTCTGGAGGCATCTAGCCTCCATAAGATCTAATATTCAAAGCTAACTGATTCAGTCTGGCTTCTCTTCATTTCTGATTGAATTGCTCTGCTTGACCTCATACTAACTTTGCCTATATGTTCTAATCTTCTGGCTCCATCTCATTCTCCGACTCATTCTGTCTTCACCTGTGTCTAGCTTGTTCTCTCTGCAACATGTCTCTGTAAAACTCTTCTGGTAAAACTGTCATTCACACAAAAGCCACATCTGTGTCTATCACTTAAGTACTCTTTCTTATCTGTGCTGTTCTCAGGAGCGTAGGGCCTATCGTATCTCTGACTCATTCTGCCAATTTTTTCTCTGATTCCTCACTTTCACTGCTCCACAATTAGATGTTAATTTCAAATATGTCTGCTTCCTTCCACAAACTAACTTTACCTTCACTATTGAGGGTTAAAAGTGTCTACTAATCCTAGGCGTGTTTGCATTCTGGCCAGATCACATCTTTGGATGTAGCCATGTAGTTGGATTAAAATTCCTCTATATTCCAGTTAAAACTAAAAATATAATTTCAATTTCCTACAATCCTCATAGAAAAGCATGTTAAAAGAGGACCACTGGGAAAATTACACATAACTCATCATAGGAGGAAAATTTAAAGGAGGAATTTAAAATTAGCACCTAAAGTGCATACTGCTAATGTTCAATTTAACTGATTCATAAATATGGCTATTAGTTTATAGATAGTTTTAGATATGTTTCTCTATTGCACAAACTAAGTGAAAACTACACTTTATAAACCTTATCTGATAATTGGCTGTTTCCATGTTAACAGAGCTTTGATTTCCATACAACTAGTTCCAAGGGGAAAAGGTGTATTATTTTTGATTACCTGTAACCTAAATTTTTCAGAATAGATGAACAAAAAGTGGAATAAGTTCAATACTGAATGGACACAAGCATGAATGAACAAAGTGTAAAAAAGAAAAAAGAAAAAAAGAGAAAAGTTCATTATCTTGAAAACTATTTGTTTTTTGACATGGAACCAATGTGAAGCATTTCCCTGAAAATGAGGTGTTTCTTTGGTTTTGTTTTAAGTGGTTTTACTCAAGAGCAAAAAGGAATCTAGGTCTGCAGAACACTGGTCAATATTTCTCTTAAGGCTTTGATCTTTATGAAGAAACAGGAATTAAGAATAGAAAGTGGGACTCAATCATGATAAAACTGTGACAACAGTAAGGATACACCTGTTCATATGTTCTGGTCATGCAAGATATTAGCTAAGACTCACAAGAATAGTCTGCGAGAGGATCTTTCATATAGATTCTTTGGCAAATATATTCTTACAATATCCTTCAGAAAAAATGTATTTTCAGATGTTGCAGGGGTCAAAAATAGGCCAGTTGATTGCATCTATATGATGGGAATTCTTAAGATAGCAGGTGGAAAAAATATAATTTTTTATGTTTTATTTTAATTTGGTAATATGATCCACACAAAAGTAAAAATTTATCTTCATTTCTAAAATTATCTTCTAAAGTTTCCAAATCATTTTAAATTTTATGGTAGTAAAGTCACACCAACTCATAGTCAATTATGCAAATATATTCAATATTCACTCAACAAGCTTTTATTAAAAGCTTCCTTTATTCAGTATATGTGGTTTTTTTGCTCCGGGCCATTATTCCCTTGGAAGACAAAAATATAAATAAATAAAAAATAAATAGCTTTCCTCATCTATATTCCCCAACTAACAACATAACGTTTATATTCCCAACATGGATATAAAGCCTCAAGACAGAAAGATAGTTTTGATCTCAGCTTATTCCTCAAAAGCACTCAGGATTTTCTTTATTGATACATTATGTATAAATTCACAGTTTTTATTAGCATCAAATAGATTTAATAAAAATGTTACTAATGCTAGAGTGCTTTATTGATAACATTCAGATTAAAAGATAGTGAAACTAACATAAACACAATTGAGGAACTATGTCCTCTTAGGAATCTACACCTGGAAAATATAGAAGTTTACAAGGTTTTAAAAGTAAAATTAATTCAGTTTCCTGAAATATTTTCCCTTTTTCTAAACCAACACAAAGAACAGTGAATACTGGTTAATATTATAATTAAATACAAAATATGATAATTGTCTTAGTCAGGGTTTCTATTCCTGCACAAACATCATGACCAAGAAGCAAGTTGGGGAGGAAAGGGTTTATTCAGCTTACACTTCCATACTGCTATTCATCTCCAAGGAAGTCAGGACTGGAACTCAAGCAGGTCAGGAAGCAGGAGCTGATGCAGAGGCCATGGAGGGATGTTCTTTACTGGCTTGCTTCCCCTGGCTTGCTTAGCCTGCTCTCTTATAGAACCAAGACCACCAGCTCAGAGATGGTCCCACACACAAGGGGCCTTTCCCCCTTGATCACTAATTGAGAAAATGCCTTACAGTTGGATCTCATGGAGGCATTTCCTCAACTGAAGCTCCTTTCTCTGTGATAACTCCAGCTGTGTCAAATTGACACAAAACTAGCCAGTACAATAATGTAACCCCAAAAATCTACCAATAGCCAATGACTGATGAGAGAGGGGTAGAGCTTGGTCTTTAGTTGTGTGTCCAGTGGTGGAGCATACCAAACTCTGATACTCAGTTTTAAACCTGATGTCCTGGTTAATATCAGTGAGTCACAAAACAATAAAAAGTCATGGATATCGAAAGGGACTGTGGGGATTAGAGGAGATGACAGAGAATGTTGACAGAGGTGTTGAGAGAGGGTGAGATACACAGAAAACAGAATTCACTATGAGTACTATGAAATTGTTTGTGGTGTTTGTGTGTGTGTGTGTGTTTGTATTTGTGTGTGTGTGTGTGTGTGTATCTGTGCATATATATGTATATAAATGATATGATGTATATACATATACATATATGATGTATATTTTGAACAACTAATATTATGAGTGATAGATTAGCATCACTATTAATCATTTACACATATGCTAGACAAGAAATCTAAAAACCCTTAATAGCTCCTAATTCATTATGTAACCAGTGCCTACCAAGTCAAAGGCCTCATTCCCAGCACCGTTAATCAAAGATCTCATTCTCAACACCACTATTAAAACTCACAGCAAGTGGTTATTTTCGTTTTTGCAGAAGATCCTTTTATGTTAGACTAGAAAGGCACTTGCCTGAGTCAAATCTAAAGAGCTGAACTACAAACTCCTATATTTACCATTTACATTTAGAAGTTCTAGACTTTCTTCATCTGTGATAGATGATATTCCAATATACTTATTAATTTTTGAAAATTTCCTGACAACAACACATCCAAACACTTCTTTATTAAGATATCATGATATTTTGGGCTCATATCACTGTTATGAATGATATACAAAATTTGAATTTTAAAAGTAAATGTTTCTAGTATAACCCGGCTAATAGAGTGAAATAACTTCAATTTTGCTAACAGAAATCCTTCTAGGAGTATCATAAGATAAGGATGGCTGTACTATGATAACAAATGCATAATAGTCAACCCCAAGAAAGAAATTACTTATGACTTATGATGATAGTGGACACATTATGAATGCTTGATGTAGGTGGCTAAAATGCTTCTAATGTGTATTTATCATTTACAACAATGTTTGGTGGAGGAGTATTATCACAGTACTACATGTAAATAAACAGAAGCACAAACATACTTAATTAATTGTTTACCTCCAGGTACTAATGAGTATAAATACTAGGTATGGACTCAAAATTTACCCAGCTCACCCCGTGTGCTAATCATTGTTATATCCTGCCCACACACCATGGGTTTAGGTGTGCTACTAAGTCATAGCTTCCATGCAGACTTGGGCTCATGTCTGTCAGACATGGTCCAGTGACTTGAGCATATAGGCAGAATGGTGATAGCTTTGTGACTTCTAACTCACTTAAGTTCACTGAGAATTGATTTCTTCCTCTTGCAAGTGAACCATGTGTGTTAGATAATAGCTAAGATCAAGCTAAATGATAAGGTGTTTAAAAATACTATTACTGTATTTCATCTATGTATTGAATAGTATAGTTAAAATGTAGTCAAAGAGTCAATTGATGATAGACTATTATTTCTACTGCTCTCCATAGACACTATTTAGATTATATATGATCAAACCAGAGTTATAGAGAGCTGAGCTCCTATACTGTCTGTGGCATATGATCTTTTAAATCTGTAAAAGTAGATAAAATACAATTTCTTGCCACAAAGACTTGCTGAGAAAAGTTTTCAAGAAATGTTTTCTGAGAATATAATCAAGCAAAGATTTGCAATTAATATTTTGTGCTGGTAACATTATGCAACTGAAGCTATGCTATATAACTTACATTAAATCATTTGAAAAAGTCACAAAGACATTAATGAGGACAAACTGTTTACTGCTAATGTACTACTGATGTATTTTAAAATATATTTTATATGTTTGCATATGCATATATGTGTATATATATGGCAATAGACAGCTATTTAAAATTCAGTTTTTGTATGCATTTTGGTCTCTTTTCCTGGTATTTTTAGATGGCATGGATGACAAGACAGCATCAGATATAGATAGAATGATAATATGCAAAAGCATACAGAATTCTCACATATAAATGCTGTCTAGTTATTTTAAGACATTTTGTGAAACTACGAAAGTAGTGAGGCTGGGACAATGATGCATCAACTGAATTAATCACCATCATCACTCTTCTAAAGGAAAAACAAAGCAACTTCAGTGCACTCAATCATCATGAACGCCAAGAGAATGGAGCCGCATAAAACCAGGACTGGGTCCTGCTCCTAGTCTGTAATGTGGTTAGAAACCTACACACTGAAAGCTGCTCAACACTCTCTGAGTCTAAAATGCTAAGACAGAGGTGGCTAAGTTTTCCTGCATGTCTGCTTTGTTCTTAATTTTTTTCCTTTAAAAAATACAACTTTTCTTTATAGAACTCCAAAAAAATCCTACAACCAGACAGTTAAGCCTCCCAATGAAGAATTTTACCTAAGAGTTAGAGCCAAAAATGCGCCATTAGTATCAAAGACAGAGTTGAGAAACGAAGCTTTCTTTTCAGAAATGCTGTCAAGTACAAGGTGTGAACTTGTCTAAGATAGAAATTCTAGCACAAATGTAGGAGTAATTCCACTGTGCCCACCCCTTGTATTCTTGTATAGACGCCACTGTTTCAAATGCTTTCCAGTACCATGTACTGTATTACTCATGGATAATCCACTCACGAAATAACTTCATATAAAACTCTAAGGAACAAGGAAGAGTCACCATTGTGGCTTGAGTCAGCAAGAACATGAATGCAAACACATGGTTAAATTCAAGCATTCCTCTAAAAAAAAAAAAAAAGAAAAAAACCACACAGTTTAATATTTTAGTCTTTGTTTTATTTATTTTTTTAAAGATTGATTTATTTATTTTATGCATATGAGTACACCACCATTGTTCCCTTCAGACACACCAGAAGAAGGCATCAGACCTTATTACAGATGGTTGTGAGCCACCATGTGGTTGCTGAGAATTGAACTCAGGACCTCTGGAAGAGCAGTCAGTGCTGTTAACTGCTGAGCCATCTCTCCAGCTTCCTTTGTTTTAATAAACACAAGGAAAAGTAAAATAGTAAATTTATTATTGGCATAAAGAAATATACATTTGATATAATTTATAAATAAATTATCAGTAAATATGTATTTTTAAATTATATCATTGCATGTTTATGGAATAAGACCCCACGAAATAGTTCTTTCTCCATCTGTGATACACTTCGCAAATGCTATCCTATAGATCAATGTGGAGATTGCTACTATAGACCACAAGTATGCATAATGCTGCAAAGGTGGGATTGCTGAAGCAGCAGTTATTGGTAATTTCTCACATATATGTGTGAAAAGAAAAAAAATAAAACTGGCTCAGTGCTTTTGTGTTCATCCATTGAGCTCTGGGAATTAATTGCTCTTCTACTGCTCAACGCTAACACTGAGGAGCAGAAAACAAACACAGAGATATAAACATAAGAGATGAGCCCATTATTATATGTTTATATTCACATGCATCTATAACATGCAAAATTTCATACATATATACATTTCTCACCTGTATGCAATGCAAAGGCTTACTATATATGCATTTGGTGAGTTTATTTTAGTATATAGGATAAGGAAATGCAAAGGCACCAAAAGCCTTTTCTAAACAAATATCACTAAAATCTCCTGCACGTTCCCTCTAAAGAGTATAATTCAAATCACCGACATCAGCAGCAGCGACAGTCTTCGGTTTACACCATGTGAAACAGCAGAGCGATGATCACTTAGCTTTTGTTTTGGTTCAATTCATTTTTTTTTCAAGAAGTGTAATTAAAAAGTGCATTAATGCCACCAATTATGGCCTCCAAGGGACCAGAAACCCCATGTTACTCCATGATGGAACACAACTGAGCTGCAAACATCCATTTACCATTATAATACTCATTAATCCTGCCAAAAACAACTCATTACGGGACTTCAAGGAAATCATCTCATAGACAAACACAGCACAGAGTCTGTCAGCGTGCTCCTCACAGTGAAGTTGCAGAGGTGGCAACTTTGAGTGCCATTAACTTATGAACTTAATACTATGATTTTTACCTAATTTTGAGTCAGAACATATTGTAAAATATCTGACTTAAAAGATGTCCTTTAATATCAAAGTCTTAATAAATAAGTAAAATAATCAGAACTGGAAAATCCTCAGGGTCCCACTATGCAGTTCTACCAGAAATAATCATACCTTATTGGAGAATAAGCATAATACTAATTTTCTCATCATTGTAGTGAATGAAAACTGTCTGAATACACCTAATATATTTTGAGGCTAGGTCTAAAATAAAACAGAAAACTCTCATTCTTTAATCTATGTAAAATTTTCTCTAATTCTTTTCATCAAGATACTGAAATACTTTGTAATATTATTTTATTCCCAAATTCAGAAACATGTTGCAGCATGTTGAAAATGTTGGTATTTGGATGTTAATGTTATAAAGAAAAAGCCCTAAAATAGCCTTCAGCAACAAAATTAATTTTCAGCTATCATAATTTGAAGAGTAATTATTAACAAAATGAACAATTATGAAAATTTATTTTAAAATATGTTATCAATTCTTGTGTCTTAAACCAAAAACAAACCATTTTGTTTATTCTACAGAATTCTTTGCCAGAATAGAATTTATCAAAATAATAATTTTCTAAAATATGCTTAAATAAGACATTAACAAGCCAATTTAAAAAATACTTGTGTTCAATATCTTTATTTATGATTTGAAAAAAGTAAATAGAAATGTATAGGAATTATTTTCTGTACATGTATTTTACACAATTACTAAAAATCAAATTATATGCATCATTTGAATTCAACTAAGTCACCTTTTGAAAATCATAACTGTTCTCTGAGTGTTTTAAGTACATCTATATCTTATATCTTGACCTTAATGTGTGCTTCTTATTAGAAGCTCTATAAACAACACAACTCCAAATGTAAAAATAGCATTGATGATACACCCAAAGACACACATATACATGCCCGTGTCTACACGCCCCCCCCCCCCCACATACACACACACAAGCAGGGCAGGAGAAGAGAGGAGAGAAAAGGGATGGAAGGAAGACAGGAGGAGAGAGATTGAGAACCACAAGAAGATAAGACTAATGCATACCCAGAGGTATACAAGAAAAATTTTCTGTGCCTTCATACACTGGCAGAAAAATTCTTTGGTTGAGAGCTGGCTTTAAAAAGTCGTCAAATAGACACATGTGGTTTACTGTCAATCTAAAATTCACACAAATGCTGTTATGAAGACATTGTTTAGAGTTATTTCACTAAAACTATAAAGATCAAGGTAAGACTAATATGTAATTTCATTCTAAAAGAGAAATCAAAGCCATTTTCAGTATCCAGTTCTCTTATTCAAGTTTTACCCATCCCCATTTTTCCTAACTACAGCTTTTATGCTCATCAATAACATTTTCTGAATATACCAACAATTATCAGGATTGCTGGGAAATGTATTTCAGAATAAGTTAGAAAGAAATAATACAATTCACTAGGATTTATTTTGATAATGGCAAAATCAGTCTACTTAGAGTGACATATATAGGTTACTACTTTTCACAATTATATTATCTAAGCAGCATTTGTTTTCAAGATTTAATCCAGATGTTTCTAATCACATTTCTAATCTCACATAAATTTTAGAAGTCTAAGTTTATCTTTACATATTTTGGTTTCTTTACCGTTTTGAAACAACACACTGCCAAAGCATGATCATAATGGACACATATCACAGTGTGAGTGGTCAACCTGTATTTTAATGTAGTTCTCACAATAAATGCTTAAATTATGACATTTTTTGCACGATGATTCTTTTTATCCCTTTTACTCAATTAGTTGCCTAATAATAGGGTATTCTTAGTTTGTGTAAGAGATGAAGGGATGGCATCAAAAATGTGTACCTCACAATGTAAATGAGATGGGTTATAAAACACCACTTTTTGTTCAGCAAAGGTTTAGCTTATCAGAAAAGAAAAATGAAGGTTATCCTGCCTTTCTTTTGACCTGCTTTGGAACATCAAGTCAAAATGCCTTTACTTTGGATGGTTTGTTCTTGCTCTAAAAAATTAGAGGCCTAATGTTATGATAAAAGAACCATAGATCTGGACTCTGGCCTTGGATTAACAGGTTGTGTGAGGTAAAAGAGCTGAAATTCATCAGAAAATTATAAACAAATTAGAAATTTGTATAATTTCAAACCAGAGATAAGCTATCTGTAAATACAACATATACACAAAAGCTACAACTATTTTCTTTTTTAAAAATAATTATATATATATATATATATATATATATATATACATACATATATATAAAATATCTGTCCTAAAACACACTAGAAGAGGGCATCAGATCCCATTAGAGATGTTTGTGAGCCAATGTTATTGCTGGGAATTAAACTCAGTACCTCTTCAAGAGCAATCAGTGCTCTTAACCACTGAGCCATCTCTTCAGATCCTACAAATTTATTCAAATTGAAAAAAAAGTAAGTATTATTAATTAGCATGGTTTATCAATATCCGGGAATGTTTGGCTGGTGATGTTTCAGCAACAGAGTATGTACTGTTTGTGTGAGGCCCTGGGTTTCACCTCTGTCATTACAGAACAAATGTAAACAACTCTAAGAATTTTAAGTAATATTCAAAATTTTAATAATGGGTAATTTATTTCTCTTGAATTATTTGTTTACTTTGTTCTTAAGCCTGAGGCATATCCTAAGGATTTAAAAAATGTTAGATTACAATAAAGTAAAATAGCATTTTAGGGAAGAAAGTGCTTGCGGTATGAATAGTGACTCTTCCAGTTAGTGATGTGACCTCTCTTGTCAGTATTTTCATTCTAAAAGGGGATGGTTTTACTTTCTTCATTAATAAAAGATTTAGTGTATTACACACACATGTATATAGTAATAGCTAGATATGTATGATCTAGTATCTTAAGTATTTAGTTTTCAAAGAAAATAGCAAACTAGTAACAAATTTGAAATTATATAAGATTAAAGATATTTTATAATAAATAAGATATAGCATTTATTATATTGCAAATGTATTGTTTCAGTTTTAATTGTATTATTTATTATTGGTATTCTATAACTATATTAGACCAACAAATGATTATAATTTCCAACTCAAAAGGCCAGTACTTTTCTGAAACTAAAAGAAACATCAATAAATATTTCATAAATATATTTGAAGATTACCAAACAAAACAGTAACAAAGCCAGTTTGAAAGCACTGTCATTTGTAATATGACTATCCTTTACCATGATATCTCTAAGCAAGAGCTAATGGAAGCATATAGAATCTAAGAATCTTGTTTCCTGGGATTGAAAAGATATAGAAAGAATGTGGCCAGATATTCTCAAAAAGTACACAAATCCTGGTTTCCCCATAAGCTACTCCACTGAGAAGACAGTAACTGTGAACAGACACACTGTGCACCAAGAGAATACAATGGAAACTTTGGGGTTTTTTCAAATGTAATGATATACCAGATACATTGTCAACATATGTAAGTGTAGCCAAAATCACTAGTAGACTAAGTCATTTCCTATTGAATTAGATGAAGCAGGAGAATTTAATACTTTTCTTGTTTATTTTATTTATTTTATTTTATGTACATTTGTCTGTTTGCATCATAGGCATGTGGGGATTGCTGAGGCCAGAAGAGAGTGTTGAATCTTCTCAGACTGGAACTACACATGGTTGTCAGCCACCATGTGGGTGCTGTGAATTGAATCTCCGTCCTCTGCAAGAGCAGCAATATACTACCTTGCCATCATCTATATATAATCTTGTAGGTATCTTAGAGTCACTTTCATCCTCGAGGTACACATTTTATATAAAAGTTTACTCTAATGATCTTCAGTTATTCCCATTATACAAAACACATCATAAAGATAAATCTTAGGCTTCCTATAAAATATTTTCATAATTAAAAAATGCATACGTATTATAACTTCTAAGACATGACAACTGGGATGAAGACTCAAAGAAGCTGAATATATGTAAATGTCTTTAATGGTCTTTTGAGTGTGGAGTAAAAGTCATTGACTTTGTCTAAAACCTTTCAAAAACTGGATACTTAAGTTTCAAAGCAATTAGAAGCTAACAGCCTCAGAGATCTCAAAAAAACTTTTGCACATAAAATACAAAGCAGAGAAATGTAACAGAAATATATATGTGCTCACCAAAATGAGTGAAACATATTATAAGAGCAGTTATAATATCTGATGCCAGGTATTGATTACTATGAACATACTGAATTGTATGATCTATAAGATCATAATCTTGCTATTAATCTGCCTTTCAGGTCATATTCACATGTACTTTAGAAAGGTAAACTAAATAGCAAAAGTTCTTCAATTGAATTCAAATTACTGAAATTATGTATGAATGAATGCTTAATAATCATATCTTGTAACTGGATGCCTAAAAAGTACCTAGTATCAACCTGAGTTATTATAGAAATATCACATTCTCTATATTGATTAAACTTTTGCAAATAAATGCATTAGAAAATTCAGATTTTCCAAGAATGAACTACATTCATTATCTTCTCTGACAAGCACAGATTCTAGAAATAAATGTTCATGCTAGAATGTTCCCATTATGTTCTTACCAGAGGATCACTTCATTCACTACCTGGAATTCCCCTCAGTACTAATATAGTGTTGGTTTAGATAAGTATACATTTCTACAGAGGCGAGATTATGTTGTGGCAAGTGAATCAGAAACAGAGTGTGATGTTACAGATCTCATCTTCAGTGCAGTTTAGAACATTTAGCAACAGTCCCTCCTCCCACCCAACCATGCCAGGTGGAGGGACATCTATCCCATTTCAAATGTTTCATAAAGATACAGTTCATTGAGACTTCATGATTTTAAATGTTTGTAATGTTACACTATATTGCTGTTTGTTGAATTGAATATCTTGCATCTCCCAGTTCCTACAACAGTGTTAAGCCCTTAGCACTTGCTTAACAAATCTGTATAGTTAACTAAAGAAATATTTTTCTCAGTGCAACATTTTCTGTTTCTTTGTGCTTCTGTTGTTTCTTTTCTTTTCTTTTCTTTTCTTTTCTTTTCTTTTCTTTTCTTTTCTTTTCTTTTCTTTCCTTTCCTTTCCTTTTCTTCTCCTTTCTTCCTCTCTCTCTCTCTCTCTCTCTCTCTCTCTCTCTCTCTCTCTCTCTCTCTCTCTCTCTCTCCCTCTCTCTCTCTCTCTCTCTCTCTCTCTCTCTCTCTCTCTCTCTCTCTGTCTCTCTTTCTCCCCCCCCCAGACAGGGTTTCTCTGTATCCTCGAACTCAGAAATCCACCTGCCTCTGCCTCCTGAGTGCTGGGATTAAAGGCGTGCTCCACCACGCCTGGCCACATTTTCTGTTTCTTATCCTTTTCTCTGCCTTTGTTCTCTCAGGTCATGTATATTAATTTTATTTAACTTCATCTTTGGTCTTCTTACCTTGTCTTTTCTACCTAAGTGCTTTTTAATCAATAGATGCTAGTTTTATAGCTATTTTACTATACTATGACAGTAAATAGAAATAATTATTTTAGTCCAAAGCACCAGAACACTTCTCTTTTATTCCTTGAAGATTCTAATTTTCCTCATAAGTTTGTGCTCCTCAAATACATTCTAAACTTCATTACAGGATACATTGAGTCTTTGACATGTATCTCCCTTATAGAGCTTTTTCATGTTGGTGATGTACAAGATCCTAAGCACAATCCTCACCATTCCCCAACACATACATGCTGCATATACACAATCACACGCATGCATAAAAGTATTCTGGAACATAGACACATGCATTGCATAAGGCATGCACATGTATAATACACAGAACCACACACACTTGCACATACACAGCACACATATATATGAATGCACATACACACCATATACATGCATACAAGTACAGAGCACACACATGCATATAAGTACACAGGAACACATCCATGCATGCACACAAGCATACACATATGCATGGCCATACAGTGGCATACATATTCATGCACAGATACCATACCCATGCCCACACATACACAGAAACTCTCACATATGCACACACACAGGCACAGATACATTCATGCACATATGCAGGCATACACATGCCTGCACATATTAGAGGCACACACAAATAAATTATTTATAATTTCATATAGATTGTTCTCTGTTCTATTGAACTCTATGCTGAGGACATAATGGAGATTCAGTATCTGCAGTCTAAAAATAGCACAAGTAAAAACGGAAACAAAGAAGAGTGAAGGGAGGCATGTTAATGAGACTCATCAGTCTAGAGTCCTTTGAAGACGTTTTCTGATATTACTGTTGATCTGTGGATAGTTCTTATAACGCAGTGAAGCAAATCACCAGTGCTGGTAGAGATTTCATTACTTGAATTTCAAACAACATAAAGAAAAACAAAGTGGGATAAAAGCAATATTAAGTTGATTTCTTAGAATTTCATCATCAAGTACAATGTATGTGATTAACTAAAATTAGCATATAATTATAACCAGAAGCATCATCCCTATAAAGTTTTCCAGTCCTAGCTAATAAAACTTTAACAATTCCCACACAACTAATTTTGCCCTAACAACTGGTAAGAACTTAGTCCATCACTTCACAGCAATGTTAGAGAACTTCTTCCTATGGTGTATCACTGAACATACAAGACTTTTCAAAACTACCAACAGCATCTAAGTCTCATCCCACTGATGTGCCTTCCAGTACTTGCAATCTCTCACTGCTAAGTGAAGACAGATAGGGAGATAAATTGTTATGACTTTATTATAAGATCAACTAGTACAAATAAAATTTTACTTCGGTTACCTACCATTAAAACATGAAAACTATAGTAAGGGGTATTAAAATATATGATATTGCTTGGAGTCTTACAATATATTTCGGCTTTTCAGAAGATTGACTCAAAAGTCACTTTTAATAATAATAATCTCTGCAATACTATGTCAAAGAGTCATATGTGACTTTGTGCATCTAGCATGTGAACAAGCCATTTTGTTGCCACCAAGTTAAAATATTTTGATTTCCATACTGATTTTTATGTCCTAAAATTACAGTCTCTGAAGAATATAATAGTATATAATATAATGATAATATATTATTCCAAATTTTATATGACAAGTAAGCATTTTGTTAATATATCCTACCTGAGAATAGTGTATTTACATATAATATTTAAAAGTTTAGATTTGATATTAAGAAAACAAACATATATGTATATATATATGTATGTGTACTCAATAATTTTTGTATTTAACTAATATATTTATGAAAATATATGTATACATTGTAAGAAACATGTTTCCATTTCTACCTGTGCTATTTTAGGCGGTAAGGAATCTTATAGTTTACAACTATATATATATATATATATATATATATATATATATAAAGAAATTATAAGATTTTGCATTGGCCAAACTTATTTATTAAAGATATGCTGCTTTATTGCACAGAAATAGTTATGCCTTCAGTCAAAACCCCAAATCATATGCAATTTGCTTTATATTATATCTTTACCACTGAAATTTAAAAGCTTTTTAAACTGTCCTAAAATCAATGTGTCCCTAGCATGGTTAGGTTCCAAATATACTCTAGACATTATCCTATTCTACCAAAGACATCATTTCACAACAATAAGAGTTACATTTTCTCCAGGTCACATGGAAAGCAATATCATCAATGCTGACACATGTGGTGTAAAAAAAAAAAAAAAAAAAAAAAAAAAAAAAGATGCAACCTATGAAATGAACCCTATTCAAAAGCCATATTTTGCTCCAAACGTGTATAGTTATTTGTAGCATAAATCCAAGTTCCAAAGAGGATCTGAAACTTGCTTTGACAAAAGGCAAGTTTACTTACCATAATGCACTGCCTGGGAATTGAGATACAAGTCTCTCAACTCTGAATGCAGTATGCAGTTAACAGATTATTAACTTGCTTCTTGTAACTTAGAAACAGTCAAATCCTGCGGTATTGTCAGTATTAACTTATTCAAAAAATTTTCTGAAAAACGTTTT